>NC_041387.1:223930588-224081130 GCF_002162155.2 Triticum dicoccoides | reverse complement strand
GATGAACTAGATGCATAGGATAAAACTTTTGATGAAATTCCAATTTAAATCAGTTGTAGTTCCATGATCCAATGTCATCACATAGCCTATACTGGTGAAGTGTCATGTAGTCGACGTTCGCATAACAACACTAGAGGAGAGACATCATACATCTCATCAAAATATCGAATGAATACCAAATTCACATGATTACTTATAACAAGACTTCTCCCATGTCCTCAGGAACAAACGTAACTACTCGCAAAGCATATTCATGTTCATAATCAAAGGAGTATTGAATAGCATTAAGGATCTGAACATATGATCTTCCACTGAATAAACCAACTAGCATCAACTAGAAGGAGTAATCTACACTACTAGCAACCCACACGTACCAATTTGAGGTTTTGAGACAAAGATCGGATACAAGAGATGAACTAGGGTTTGAGAGGAGATGGTGTTGGTGAAGATGTTGATGGACATTGACCCCCTCTTGATGAGAGGATCGACGGTGATGATGATGGAGGTGATTTCCCCCTCCCAGAGGGATGTTTCCCCGGCATAACAGCTCCGCTGGAGCCCTACATTGGTCATGCCCTGGTTCGGCCTCGAGACGGTGGCGCTTCGTCCCAAAAGCTTCTCTCTGATTTTTTCCAGGGCAATAGACACCATATAGCATAAGATGGGCGTCGGGTCCTGCCAGGGGGCCCACGAGGTAGGGGGCGCGCCCTCCACCCTCGTGGCTGCCTGGTTGCCCCCTCTAGTGCTTTCTTTGCCCAATATTTTCTATACATTCCAAAACTAATCTCCGTGAAGTTTTAGGGCTTTTGGAGTTGTGCAGAATAGGTCTCTAATATTTGCTCCTTTTCCAGTCCAGAATTCGAGCTGCCGGCATTCTCCCTCTTCATGTAATCCTTATAAAATAAGAGAGAAAAGGCATAAGTATTGTGATATAACGTGTAATAACATCCCACAATGTAATAAATATTGATATAAAAGCATGATGCAAAATGGACGTATCAGTCACCCCACTCCTATGAGTTTTTAGATGAGGCCTGCGGTGTCCCTCCCCACCAGATCCACATCCCCTACTCCAGAATGTCGTAGGCTAAACTCGACCATGTATCCCGGGGAGCCCGACGAGCATTCAGCCAAGAAGAGGTTTATCATGGCCACTCTGGCCGACGTTGATGAGGTGGCCGCCGTTCGCCGCGACCTATCGATCCCGGAGCAACACCTCGCCGCGGAAGCAGGCAAAGACGTTGACTATGTTTCCATGCCGAAGGCTTCATGTCAACGGGATAGCATATTACTGTATCTCGGGAAAGCTGGCTACGACATCAAGCTCATCGACAGCGATAGCTTCACGCGGACAATGTCGCAGGTTAAGTGGTCCATCCCCAACCCATCTGGTTCAACCGCCATCAATCTATTCGACGACCCTGCCACTAATCTCCTCTGCCACGCGGTCAAGTATTTGCGATCCTTGTACGCCATAGAGCCCATTTTGTCATTTTTGAAGGACACGTTCTACAACGGCGGCTTGGGGTCCTCAATTGCCAAGTCAGATCTCATCGGCCATGACCACGAGGAGGGTACCCACAAAGGTTCTTCCGAGGTGAAACATCCCACCAGTGACATCAGAGAGGTCACCATGTGTTTGTGCTCTTCTGACTGGAAGGATCCCATCCATCACATGTGAGGCAACATCCTATCAGCAAATCTTACCTTTTCTTGCTTGCCACCCCGTACCCTTTGTTGTAGTAGCATTGGTCGTGCGATGTTTTAAATGTGTTGTGTTTAATTTTTTCAGTTACGCAAACATGTATTGTTCAATAGGGCTATGTGATGTTTAAGTATGAATTGTCCACTTCAATTTCATGAATGGCTATATTTGGTTGTTTATAGTGAGTAGATGCCTTGTTTATCTGTATTCGGTTGTTAGGTTGGTTGAAGTGAGCATTTTTCTAGTTATCGAGCAGATGCCTTGTTTATATGTATTTGGTTCTTAGGTTTGTTGCAGTGAGCATTTATCCAGTAATCAAGCAGATGCCTTGTTTATCTGTATTTGGTTGTTAGGTTGGTTGCAAAAAGCATTTGTCCAGTTTTCAAGCAGATGCCTTGTTTATCTGTATTTGCTTGTTAGGTTGGTTGCAGTGAGCATTTGTCCAGTTTTCAAGCATATGCCCTGTTTATCTATATTTGCTTGTTAGGTTGGTTGCAGCGAGACACTGACCAGTTTTCAATTGCTATATTGGTTGTTATACTAATCATTTATGCCTTGTTTATTTCAGTCATTCTCAATGTGATGTTCATTATGTGCAAGTCGGAACTGTGCGGCTCGATTGCATCAATACTATTTTGAACGGCTATATTTGGTTCCAGTTATGCCTGGTATAGTGAATACATGCCCTTTATTTCATTTTTACACATTTATCTAGTGTGATGTTTAAGTATTACCTACATCCTATTCATTTTCAATAATACTAGTTTGAATTGCAATACTTGATGGCTGTTAAGCCTGTTGTCGGTAGCATTGCCTTACATTTTATATCTGCTTTAACAACATGCTGAAACCAACACATTGAAGTTTTCATTTGGAGATGATGTTGTATACCTTTGATATATTTGTTTTATGTTAAGGTTGTTGTACTTATCATGCATTTCCACTACTTATGCAGGACAACAACGGGAGTGGCCACCATTTTCCACCGAGGTTAGTGATAACCCACAAGTATAGAGGATCAATTGTAGCCTTTCTTGATAAGTAAGAGTGTCTAATGCAACGAGGAGCTAAAGGTAGAACAAATATTCCCTCAAGTTCTATCGACCACCAATACAACTCTACGCACACTTTACGTTCGCTTTACCTAGAACAAGTATGAAACTAGAAGTACTTTGTAGATGTAAAGGGATAGGTTTGCCAGATAATAAAGAGCATGTAAATAAAAACTAGGGGCTGTTTAGATAAAAACAATTAAGTTAGCATAGTGAGTGTCGAAAAGTAGTGGTAGGAGTTGCGGAATTGTCCTTAATCAATTGAATATGTTACTAGACCGATAGCATGTTTTATGTGGGAGAGGCCACTTCTAGCATGTCATCACATACTTGGATTTCTATGCACTTATGATTGGAACTATTAGCATGCATCCGCAACTACTAACGTTCATTAAGGTAAAACCCAACCATAGCATTAAGATATATTGGTCTTGTCGGCATCCTGGACTTGGGGGTATCCAGTCCTGCCTCCGTGCGGCTCACCACATGGCTCCATCGACGGCATGGTACGGCCCAGCTTCGACATCAACATCACAAGACCCTTGCGAGGGGCCAAGACTCGCGAGGCGGACGACGCCAAGACTCCTGAAGGAGTTGGCCTCCTTAGGAGGGCTCCTGAGGGGCAGAGAGATCCATGCAGCTACCTCATGAGGCTCAGCTGACGTGGCCCGTGACGACCAAGGCCAGGCGGGCGCAGAGCGTAGGTTTCCTCATTGGTGCAAGGGAGGCAAGACATAGGCGTGGAGTCCCGAGGAATCTACCAAAGGTTTCCATTCTGGTGCAACAAGACCAAGACTGCCAGGACGGCAACACGGAGGTCATCACCGAGCCAACCGCAGTGTCACGACCATAGGCTTTTCACAAGCGAAGACTACTTTTGTCAGGATAGAATGTACTACTTGTCCCCTCTCGAATCCGGCCGTTGTGGAATCCCTTCCCACTCATATTTGGGAAGAGGACCAAGGCCACTATATATAGGACTTAGCCACCACCATGGAGGGGGGACGAGCAGACCGAAACCAAAACAAGTAGAGCACCACACCAGCTCAAGAACACCTCACCTCCCGAGGCTTGTTCATCCTTGTAACTAGTTCATCCATAGCCCCTCGAGGCAATCCACCACACCACACTGGAGTAGGGTATTACACCACAACGATGGCCCGAACCAGTATAAATCCTTGTGTCTCTGTGTCTTTGTAAGCTCTACGCGCTAGGCTAGGGAGGATCGCGAGTACACAGGCCGAGGAGGTTGAGATCTCCGCATGCACCCCACTATTCGAACCTCTCACGGGTTGCCGGACCCCGAAATCCGACATTTGGCGCGCCAGGTAGGGGTGTGTCGGATCCTCTTTTCCGTCGTTCGACTCGTCTCTGCTCCGACATATCCATGGCTGACGCGCGTAGGGCTCACGTCGAGCGCCGGGCTGCGGTCGCCGCCCGTGTCGCTCAGACGGCTCTGGCAGGTGATGGCTGCGCCCGCAGCGCTCCTTCCCCGGTGGCCAACGCCGCCACGGGCCCCGACGGCCACGAGCAGCATGCTTCATTGTCGCACCCGTCGATGCACCGCGACGGCCGCACCGCTACTCCGTCCCTGACTCCAGCAGCTTCGTCATCCCACGCGCGCTGCAGCTAGGTGGACACGTAGGCTGCTCTGCTCACGGCATTGGAGCTTCTTCGCTACCGCCCCGTGGGTGATCTCTACGAGGAGTGGCTCGAGCATATCGCTGAGCTCATCAGCGTCGCACACGGGGCCTCCGATGGGCCGGCTCGCTCGCTGCCTCAGCAACCGCCTACAGCGGGCGACGTCCCACACGAGGCTCCTCCTCCGCCTCCGGCCCGGGGCGCATCATCGAGCCAAGGCGTATGGCTCCACAGCGTGACCCATAACGCCTGGCACCAGCTCGGGACGACGTGCGCTGCTAGGTGGTTCAACGTCCCCAAGGAGAAGCGCGAGTGCTTCCAACACCCCAGCACCAGGCTCCCGAGCCGTCACAAGAGGTGGCGGTGCGCGTGCATGAAGACTACGTTCCACCCCCTCGACGACTTCCGGTTGCCACGGCAGGATGTCGTGTGTTCACTGCAGAACTCCGCAACGTCTTCTGGCCGAGCAAATTCAAGCCTGACCTGCCTCCACGCTACGACGGCACCACAGACCCCGCCGAGTTCCTACAGCTCTACGAGCTGAGCATCGAGTTGGCCAACAGCGACGAGAAGATCATGGAAAACTGGTTCCCGATGGCCCTCAAGGATGGCATGCGTTCTTGGCTCCTGAACCTGACCGAAGGGTCGGTTTCTTCCTGGGAGGAGATGCGCAGCCGCTTCATCGCCAACTTCCAGGGCACTTGCGATCGTCCTCCTATCGCGGGCGACCTGCACCGCGTCAAGCAGTAGCCTGGAGAGACCCTGCATAAATACATCCAGCGCTTCAACAATGTCCGCCTCAAGATTCTGAAGGTGTCAAACAAGGCCATCATCTCTGCGTTCACCGATGGCGTGCGTGATGTCAAGATGAAGGAGGAGCTCGCCATCCACGAGGACCTCTGCACTACTCTGGAGATGTTCAACATGGCGAACAGGTGTGCGAGGGCTGAGGAGGGATGCCTCTCCCTCCTCGAGCTCCCTGATGCTGATCCAGAAGACAAGAAGACCAAGACCAAGGACACAAAGCGGAAGGGACCCGCCGTGCTTGCGCCAGAGCCTGAGACCAAGCGCTGCTGCGACCACCCCGAGTCATCCATGGGCAAGCGGCCGTTTTGCGCCTTCCACAACGTCTATAGCCACAACACCAGTGACTGCCGGGAGCTTAGGGCTCTCCACGACGGTCTCCTCGGTCGACGCCCCGAGCGCAACAATCAGCGCTACGATCACGGAGGTGGCCAAGGTGGAGGACGCTGGGATGGACACGACCGTCGTTAGGAGTGGTGCGACCAGCCTCGTGAGGACTGCTGGCAAGACGAGCCTCTCGAGGGCAACTGGAGGGACCAGCCCCGTGAGGATCGCCCTCAGGGCAATGCAACTTTGCCTCCTCTACCTCCACCGCCAAGAAGGAACAAAGATCACCATTGGGACGAGGCGGCTGGGGGCTCCCAGGAGCCGTGAGCCATCGCCTGCATCTTGGCTGGCTCACAAGCCCCAGCTTCTCACCCTGTCTTCAACTAGTTTGTGCACGAGGTCAATGCGGCACTGCCCAAGCTTGAGGAAACTCGCCCTCTCAAATGGTCCAGGTGCGCCATCACCTTTGACTCTTGAGACCGGATCAAGTGCGGGGCCACCGCTGGAGCGCTCCCCATGCTCTGCTCCCCCGTCATTAGCAACGTAACCGTCACCAAGACCTTAATCGATGGCGGAGCAGGGCTCAATGTTCTCTCTGTTCAGACATTCGACAGACTCCAGGTGCCATACTACCAGCTGCACCCCACCAAGCCATTCTCAGGAGTGACCGACGGATCAACACACCCGATCGGGCAGGTTCGCCTCCCGGTCACCTTCAGCGAACGCAACAACTACCCCACCAAGCTCATCGACTTCGATGTTGCTGACATTCACCTGCCCTACAATGCCATCTTTGGGTACCCAACTCTGGCCAAGTTCATGGCGGCCACACACGACGGCTACAACATCCTCAGGATGCCAGGAAGTGGCGACATCATCACGGTCGCCTGTCAGGAGAAGGATGAGGTGTGCTCCCTTCGGCGTGCCTTCCAGGCTGCCGCAGTTGAAAACCAAGAAGACGAAGACGGTGCCCTCCTTCCTATGGTCTTTCCAAGACAAAGAAGCTGCAGCTGGGCCAGGGGTCTCGTGAGGAAGCATCACTCGAGGACGCAGCACTGAGTCTTGCTTCACCGGACACGGCGCCTTCACCCATCGTGTAGGAAGGCACGCCCAATGCCCCTCTCAGACTGGGCTCGGAGTCTCTCTTCTAGAGGGCCTCAGACCTGGCCCATGTCGCGAGAGCGGCGCTCGGGCACCATGTGGAAGCGCTCTTTAGAGCACGCTTCCCCGGAGAAGGCAGCAGGTGTGAGGCGCCAGGCATTCAGGAGTTCATCAGCGAGGCGATCGAGGAAATTCAGGAAGGAATTGTTCTGCAAGGTGATCGTCGCCTGCCACGAGATGGAGCTCACTGCCCTAGCGAGGGTAAAGAGTTCCGCATCTCCATCGACATCCCTGGGCTCAGCAGGGCCGCGTCTTAGCAGCTCATGTGGCCATCTCGTGTCGGCCGATGCGAGGGACCGCTGCACAACTACGTCTGCAAGCCCTTTGGCCTGGCAGGCGCTGCTGAGGCATTCCAGCACTGCATGAGGGACTCTCAGGCCGCCCGTGAAGCCAGGCACCAGGCGATCCTAGCGGAGATGGAAGACCACCCTCAGGAGCCTCCCGGTCCGTCTGAGCCTCCCGAGGCCTGGCACAGGAGCGGCTCATGAGGAACGGCTTCAGCAGCGCGCGTTTTTTGGCTACTTCAACAACTCTTCAGCAACAGTACCAGCTGACTGATACGTCTCCAACGTATCTATAATTTTTGATTGTTCCATGCAATTGTATTACCCGTTTTGGATGTTTATGGGCTTTACTTTACACATTTATATTATTTTTGGGACTAACCTACTAACCGGAGGCCCATCCTGTATTGCTGTTTTTTTTCCTATTTTAGTGTTTCGAAGAAAAGGAATATCAAACGGAGTCCAAACGGAATGAAACCTTCGGGAGAGTGATTTTTGGAACGAACGTGATCCAGAGGACTTGGAGTGCAAGTCAAGAAGTAGTCGAGGCGGCCACGAGGCTGGAGGGCGCGCCCACCCCTACAGGGCACGCCCCCCTATCTTGTGGGCCCCTCGGGTGGCCACCGACCTACTTCTTCCTCCTATATATACCCACGTACACCGAGAACATCAGAAGAGACCACAAAAACCTAATTCCACCACCGCAACCTTTTGTATCCGTGAAATCCCATCTTGGAGCTTTCACCGGCGCTCCACCAGAGGGGGAATCGACCACAGAGGTCTTATACATCAACACCATAGCCCCTTGGATGAGTTGTGAGTAGTTTACCACAGACCTTCGGGTCCATTGTAATTAGCTAGATGGCTTCTTCTCTCGTTTTGGATCTGAATGCCATGTTCTCCTCGAGCTTCTTGGAGATCTATTCGATGTAACTCTTTTTGCGGTGTGTTTGTCGAGACCCGATGAATTGTGGGTTTATGATCAAGTTTATCTATGAGAAATATTTGAATCTCCTCTGAATTATTTTATGTATGATTGAGTTATCTTTGCAAGTCTCTGCGAATTATCAGTTTGGTTTGGCCTACTAGATTGATCTTTCTTGCAATGGGAGAAGTGCTTAGCTTTGGGTTCAATCTTGCGATGTACTTTCCCAGTTACAATAGGGGCAGCAAGGCACATATTGTATTGTTGCCATCGAGGATAAAAAGATGGGGTTTATATCATATTGCATGAGTTTATCCCTCTACATCATGTCATCTTTCTTAATGCGTTACTCTGTTCTTTATGAATTTAATACTCTAGATGCATGCTAGATAGCGGTCGATGTGTGGAGTAATAGTAGTAGATGCAGGTAGGAGTCGATCTACTTGTCACGGACGTGATACCTATATACGTGATCATGCCTAGATAATCTCATAACTATTCGCTTTTCTATCAATTGCTCAACAGTAATTTGTTGACCCACCGTAATACTTATGCTCTCGAGAGAAGCCACTAGTGAAACTATGGCCCCCGGGTCTATCTTTTATCATATAAGCTTTTCATCTATTTTTATTTGCATCTTTACTTTTGCAATCTATATTATAAAATACCAAAAATATGTTTATCTTATCATACTATCTCTATTAGATCTCACTTTCGCAAGTGGTCGTGAAGGGATTGACAACCCCAGCGCAGCCCCCAGCGTAAGTTCATAGTTTAGCCTTCTGCTGTCAGGCGCGCTTGAGTGCTTTTTCCTTTGTTGATATCTTGCTTGTTGACTTGTGCAGGAGCAGAGCAGCCTCATCAGGAGCGCCCGAAGGCCGGTCCCGAAGTGCCACCTGCTTCGACTGCGCCGCCAAGGGAGGAGTCCCCGGCAAGGGAGCGCTCTCCGGCAAGGGGGGACTCTCCGGCAAGGGACGGCACTGCTGATCCTGCATCGACCGAGGCCGCTACTGAAGATCTTGGCGCAGGTAATCCACTTGCCCAAAAACTTTCCCTTGGGTTCTGCTTCTTCTGTTTTTCTTTCCTTGAATTTTTGATTGATTTTCCTCCCTTCTTCGTTCTTCAGACCCACCTTCGGCTGAGCCAATGGAGACAAAGGGCGCCGGCGAGGAAGGTGCCAGTGCTGATAAGACCGCCGGCGAGGAGGCCGCCGGGGCTGCTGCTGCGGAAGCCGGCAAGGGGTCGGGCGATCGCACTGACGACCCTGAGGCCGCAGGAGCGCCGGGCGCTGCACCGACCGCCGAACCCTCTACCGCTTCCGCAGAGCCGGGCTCCGAGGAGCCCCAACCCGGTGCCTACTTGCAGGCCGGTGACAACATCTTCATCAAGCTACCCTGGGCGTCGAGCTCCAGGGCGCCGGTCGAGGGGGAGACTTTTGACGGGGAGGTGCTCGCCTCTGCCGGACTGTCATTGGTTGACGCGCCCGGCAGCAGCAGTGGCGAGCCTGAGGAGGAGGAGCTGCTGCGGAAGCTGCTGTCACTCTACCGCACCCGGCAAGCCAAGCTGGCTTCCCAGGAAGCGCTTGTCGCGAAGGCGGGAGTTGACATGGAGAAGCGCGCGGAGGAGCTCCGAGGACAAAATCAAGAAGCTCTTCGGTCCCTGGCGCAGGAGTGGGAGCGAGTAGACGAGGAGCGCACGGCCTTTCTCCTCGAGAAGGCCGAGGCTAAGGAGGAACAAAGGCTTGCTGCCGAGAAGCAGTCCGCGCGGGAAGGCGAGCTAGTGCAGCGGAAGGCCCACCTCGACAGCTACGAGGAAGATCTCGCCGAGCGCGAGCGAGCACTTGGCGGGGCGCTCAAGGTGGCAAAGGATGCCGCGGCAACTGCAGAGGCCGCCAATAAGGAGCTAGAGGAGAAGGTGGCGCGGCTGGAGGCTGATATTGGGAAGAGCGGCGAGGAGATTGCCGCGCTCAAGCGTGAGCGCGAGAAGGATGCTGCCGCCCATGGTGAGCTTCAAGGCCTTCTCGCTGAGAGGGGAAAGGAGCTCAGCGCCGCCAAGGATTCCAAAGCAGACCTGGAGCTGAAGCTGGCCACGCTGACGCAGACGCTGGAGGCCGCCAAGGAGCGGGATAAGACCTTGGCGGAGAATGTCAAGGCTGACGCGGCGCTGCTGGAGAGCATTGCAGTTACCCAGAACTCGTTCAGAGACACGGTGGAGCACTGGACCGAGGGCCTGGTGAACACTGCCGCCGTCATCAACAAGGAGCTGAGGCAGCTGGGGATGGATGACTTTGGGTATCCTTCCGACGAGAGCCTTCAACCCAGCGCCAAGCTCAGCCTATTCTTCAAGGGCGTGGCGACGGCACTCCAGCGGCTCCGGGAGAGGATCCCGAAGCAGCTGGCCGATGAGTCACGCAAAATCTGCGCCGGGGTTCTCCAGAAGGTGCTGATGAAGGTAGCCTTCCGCAATCCAGGCCTCAACTTCACCAACGTCCTCCGATCGTTGCCGCCTGACGCCGATCTGGACGCACTCAAGGCCCTTGTCGCACCCATTGTGGACAAGGTGAGCGAGATCAAGCGAGTCGAGGGCGGGCGCGTAGATTAGGCCGCCCATTTCTTCTTTTCCCTTGTCGCTGCTAGTCATGTCATGAAAACAGTCTATTAGAGCTACGACAAGTTATCTTTGTAATATAACTTTATTTCTGTCTATCAATTGCAATGTTATTTCCTCTACTAGATTCCTCCCTTTGTATGTTTTCACCCTACGCTTCTAGGGAACTTGTCGGCGCAGGCGCCCGAGCCGCGAGCACTGAGTGCGGAACTTCAGCAGCTTGCTGGCGGCGCTGCTTCCGACAAGAAACCTTGTCGTGACTAGATGCAGCACGCTTAAGCTGTTGAGCGGACTCGAAACAAAGTAAGGGCGCAACTAGCCACGAGTTGGTTCCTCCGCGGACAAGTTTTCCATACAAAGCAGGGTCGTTCGAGGAAGATAACTCAAAAATAAAAAAAATGATTGCTCAAACTTTGGCAACTTAGCTTTTCTGTTATTTGCTTCCCGGTAAGGCAAGTCTTTGCTTGAACGACGCCTGGTCCACACCACAATCTTCTCCTTCCCCCCGGCAAACTTGTGTGCGAGAGAACCTTCTTTTCCTTTAAAAGAAAAAGAAAGAAGAGAAAATAATAATATGGAGCACTTCGGCTCGTTACTGCTTACCGGATGTAAGTGCTGCACAAAGTGTCAGATAATCACATGCAAGTAAGGAACTAACGCATGAAATGGACAAGCTGTGCAGAGCACATGGGGTTTTAGTTATGCACGGGATCTGCGCCCAGCTTTGTACAAAGGATTACATGCAACAGTGGCAAGACTTGTACAAAAGGTGGTTGCCGGAACGGGTTCCGGCAACCGCGCCTTATGGGAAAAACTTACGAAGATGTTCTATGTTCCAGGAGTTACTCACTGGAATGCCATCCTCGGTCTCAAGGCGGACAACGCCAGGCCTTGTGACTTGTCTCTCCCGATAAGGGCCTTCCCACTTCGGCATCAACTTGTTGGAATTCTTGGTGGATTGAACGCGCCGAAGAACAAGGTCGCCTTCCTTGAAGCTTCTGGCTTTAACTTTGCGGCTATGATAGCGGCGCAAAGCTTGCTGGTATCGAGAAGCTCGTACAGCAGCCTGAAGACGATCTTCCTCGAGGAGCAGCGCGTCATCTTGCCGCAACTGTTCTTGCTCAAGCTCATCATAAGAGAGCACTCGAGGTGATGCGTATATGAGTTCCGTGGGGAGAACTGCCTCTGCTCCATAGACTAGAGCGAAAGGTGTGTGGCCAGTTGCTCGATTTGGCATCGTTCTGATCGACCAAAGAACCACTGGCAGCTCCTCGATCCAGTTCCTTCCGCACCTGTGCAGCCTGTCGAAAGTTCTGGTCTTGAGCCCGCGTAGCACTTCAGCATTTGCCCTCTCTGCTTGACCGTTGCTTCTCGGATGAGCAACAGAAGCGAAGCAGACCTTGGCGCCAAGGTCTTGGACGTACTGCATGAAGGTGCGGCTCGTGAATTGCATGCCATTGTCGGTGATGATCCTGCTAGGGATCCCGAGACGGTAAACAATCGACCTGAAGAACTTGACTGCTGACTGTGGTGTCACCTTCCTCACTGGCTGCACTTCCGGCCACTTTGTGAACTTGTCGATTGCGACGTACAAGTACTCAAAGCCCCCGACAGCTCGGGGGAAGGGGCCGAGAATATCGAGCCCCCAGACCGAAAATGGCCAGGATAAAGGGATCGTCTGGAGAGCTTGAGCTGGCTGGTGTATCTGTGTGGAGTGGAACTGGCACACTTCACACTTGGTTACTTGTGCAGTTGCATCCTGGAGGGCTGTTGGCCAAAAGAAACCTTGTCGGAAAGCTTTGTCGGCAAGTGCTCTTGCGCCTATGTGGTGGCCACATATGCCTCCATGTATCTCTGCCAACAGCTTTTGTCCATCTTCCCGGCGAATACACTTCAATTTCACACCGTTGAGTCTTCTTCTGTACAGTATGCCATCGACAAACTGGTACATACTTGACTGTCGGGCTACTGTTTCCGCTTCTTCTTGCTCTTCGGGAAGTTCTCCTACCTAAAGAAAATGGACAATCTGCTGTGCCCATGCTGGAGCTTGTGGCTCGACAACAAGGACTAAAGGCACATATGTTGCTGCGGGAACATCTGCTTCTACGGCAAGGACTTGCGGCCCTGTCGGAGCTTGATGTTCCCCGGCAAGCTTGCCGGAGCAAAACTTGTCGGGAGCGTCTGCTTCAACGGAACAAACCATAAGGCTTGCCGGAGCAGACTGCTCCTCAGCATCTTTGGTGTTGATCTTGGGGACTTTCTTGGCGGCGGCTTCGGGGAGCTCTGCCGGAAAGTAGTGACCAGAAACCAACTTCCTCTTCTTGCTTTGTCCAGTTGATGGTGTTACGGATGGTTGAGTCAACTTAAGCACAAAGATCCCTGGTTCCACAGGTAACTTTAGTGCGGCGCACTTTGACAGGCCATCAGCAATATCATTCTGAGCTCTTGGGATATGCTCCATTTGTAGGCCGTCAAAGTGCTCCTCTAGCTTCCTCACTTCATCGACATACGCTTCCATCAATTGACTCTGGTAGTTCTTGTTTACTTGTCGGACGACAAGCTGTGAGTCACCCCTGACAATGAGCTTCTTAATCCCAAGGTCTGCTGCGATTCTGAGACCGGCAAGCAATCCTTCATACTCTGCAGTATTGTTGGTTGCTTGCTCTTTGGGAAAATGCATCTGGACTATGTACTTGAGGTGCTCTCTGGTGGGTGCGACAAGCAGCACGCCTGCACCGGCGCCTTGCAGCGAGAAGGCACCATCAAAGTACATCAGCCACTCTTTGCTTGCTTCTTTGACGGGGATGCTCGTTTCTGGAATTTCTTCATCTGGGGTTGGCGTCCACTCTGCTATGAACTCTGCCAATGCTCTGCTTTGGATAGTTGAGGTGCTCTCAAACTTGAGGCCAAAGCTTGACAGTTCCAGCGCCCACTCGACAATTCTGCCTGTTGCTTCTGGATTTTGGAGTATCCTCTTCAGCGGAAAGCGAGTGACGACTGTGATCTCATGTGCTTGGAAGTAACGGTGTAGCTTTCTCGAGGCCATGAGGAGGCCGAAAAGCAACTTCTGCACACCAGAGTACCTTGATCTAGCCCCCTGCAGAAGGGAACTGACAAAGTAAACTGGGCGCTGCACCATTCTCCTTGGCATCTTATCATGCTCCTGCGCAAACTCATGTTTGTCGGGACCAGAGCTTGTCGGCGAAGCCCCCTGCTTGTTGCTGGATGGATTTGCCGTGGTTGCTGGCTCATCATCTACCTCCCTCTCTGCCACTAATGCAGCACTAACCACTTGATTGGTTGTTGCTATATACAGCAGCAACTTCTCTTGCGGCTTAGGTGCGACAAGCGTTGGAGTGGAGGACAGGTATCTCTTCAAGTCCTACAGCGCAGTCTCCGCTTCCGGAGTCCATTTCATTGGACCTGCCTTTTTCAAAATTTTGAAAAATGGCAGGGCGCGCTCAGCAGATCTAGAGATAAACCTGCTGAGAGCAGCCACGCAGCCGGCAAGCCTTCGTACATCCTTGACGCGCTTTGGTGCTTCGATCTACTCGATGGCTTTGATCTTGTCGGGATTGGCTACAATTCCCTGCTGAGACACGAAGAACCCAAGAAGCTTGCCGGAAGGGACTCCAAACACGCACTTCTCGGGGTTAAGCTTGAGGTTGATCTTGCGCAGGTTTGCAAATGTTTCGTCTAAATCTTGAATCAAGGTCGCTTTGTTCTTGCTCTTGACCACTATGTCATCCATGTAAGCTTCCACATTTCTGTGTATTTGTGGCTCAAAAGCATGGTGAACTACCCTTGCGAATGTTGAACCAGCATTCTTCAAACCGAAAGGCATCCGTACGAAGCAGTATGTGCCACACGGGGTGATTAATGCGGTTTTCTCTTCATCTTCTTCTTCCATGAAGATCTGATGATATCCTGAGTATGCATCAAGAAATGAAAGCAAATCACATCCGGCTGTGGAGTCAACAATCTGGTCAATACGCGGCAAGGGAAATGGGTCTTTGGGACAAGCTTTATTAACATCAGTGAAGTCAATACAAAGTCTCCATTTCCCGTTAGCCTTGCGCACAACAACAGGATTGGCCAACCACGTGGGATGGAGTACTCCTCTAACAAGGCCTGCCGCTTCCAACTTCTTCATTTCTTCTGTGATGAATTCTTGGCGCTCAACTGCCTGCTTCCTGACTCTCTGCTTGACGGGCCGCGCATGAGGACAGACGGCAAGGTGGTGCTTAATCACTTTCCTGGGAACTCCGGGGATATCATACGGTTGCCACGCAAACACGTCGACATTCGCCCGCAGGAAAGCAACGAGCGCGCTTTCCTATTTGGGGTCAAGAGTGGCGCTGATGGTGAAGGTACCACCAGTGCCATCCTCCTTAGCGGACACCTTCTTAGTCGCAGGTGGAGCTGCCATCGCCTTCTTGCACTTGCCGGTGGAGCTCGATGGTACGTCCTCGACGATAGCGCAACACTCCGAAGAGGTGCGCTTGCCGGAGTGGGCATCAGAGCTCTTGCCGGACTTGGTATTCTTCTTCCCCCCGGGAGCTTCAGCGGCAAGTGTCCTTCGTTCTGCTGCGGCTGCTGCTTCCTGGTAGATCTTGTCGGCACAAATAAGAGCATCCTTCTTGTCGCCAGGGACAGAGATGACACTTATTGGGCCTGGCATTTTCAGTACATTGTACGCATAGTGAGAGGCTGCCATGAACTTGGCGAGTGCCGGACGGCCAAGGATTCCATTGTAAGGTAATGGAAACTCGGCAACGTCAAACGTGACCCTCTTAGTCCTGAAGTTCAGCTCACTGCCAAATGTTACCGGCAATGTGATCTTTCCTTTTGGCTTGCTCCTTCCCGGATTGATTCCTTGAAACGTGCCGGTCTCTTCGAGCTCGCTGTCAGGGATCTGGAGCTTCTGGAGCA
The DNA here is from genome assembly GCF_002162155.2 of Triticum dicoccoides. Taxonomy (NCBI): domain Eukaryota; kingdom Viridiplantae; phylum Streptophyta; class Magnoliopsida; order Poales; family Poaceae; genus Triticum; species Triticum dicoccoides. The sequence continues at coordinate 224,065,692 of NC_041387.1, read as the reverse complement.
CTGTGGAGGAGATCAGATTGAAGCCAGCCCCGCCGTCAACTAGCATCTTAGTGACCTTGAGGTTGCGAATTGTTGGTGAAACCAACATCGGCAAGCACCCGCCGCAGTTATGCGATCCGGGTGGTCCTCAATATCAAAGATGATAGGCGTGCTGGACCATTTCAGAGGCCCGCGTGACTCGACGGGTGGTTCTGTTGCATTAACCTCCCGCATCCACTACTTGAGCTGGCGGTGCGAGGCATGCAGAGAAGCACCACCGTCAACGCACAGGACCTCTGTAGCTTTCTGGAACTCCTGCTCATCGGTCTCCTCATCATCCATATCTTCATCGTCGCTGTCATCTTCTTCCTTGTCGCGGCCGCGAGGAGGTCTGTCTCCTTGCCGCTGCTTGGCCTTGCCGCGGCGTCCTCCTCGGCCGGGACATTTCTTGTCGGATCCACCAGCTCCTTCCTGGGCCTTCTCCTTGTCACGCCGCTCGTATTCAGCTTTCTGTTGCTCAACAAGCTGCTCGACCCTTTTGCAGTTCTGAACATCATGGCCCTTGGTGCGGTGAATCTTGCAATACTGCTTGTTGGTGTCGTCCTGCTTGTCGGCGACCGCTACCTCCGCGGCAACCTCCTTGCCGGAGTTACCAACTTTGGCTTCCTTGGCGCCGCCACCATTGTCGGACTGCTCAACAACTAGCACTTCTTTGCCTTTCCTCTTTCTGTTGTTCCGCCGCCGGTTTTTCCTTGTTGGGGCGGCATCTTCGCTGTCAGATCCTCCCGCTCCTATATTTTCTCCGGGGAGTCTCCTCCCTTCCTCAGCACGCGCGCATTTGTCGGCCAGTGCATATAACTCACTGACCTCCCTGATCTTGCACATCGCCATTTCCTCCCGCATCCTGCGGTTCCGCACATTTTGATGGAACGCGCTGATCAACGCGGCAGGGTGGACGTCCGGGATGTTGTGCTGCACGCTACTGAATCTATGAATGTACTTGCGCAGGGGCTCTCCTTCCTTCTGGGCGAGCAAATGAAGATCACTCTCCTGGCCATGAGGCTTGTGTCCGCCGGTAAAGGCGCCGACAAACTAATGGCACAGATCAGCCCAAGAGGATATGGAGTTGTCCGGCAAGTGCATGAGCCAGGACCTGACATTGGGCTTGAGCACCAGCGGGAAGTAGTTGGAAAGGATCTTGTCATCTCGTCCCCCGGCAGCTTTCACCGCAATGGTGTAGATGCTGAGGAACTCTGACGGATGCGTCTTGCCGTCGTACTTCTCCGGTACGTCTGGCTTGAAGTTGTTTGTACTGGGCCACTGGACTTGCCACAGCTCACGAGTGAATGCAGGACAACCTACCGCGTACGGCAGATCACCTGGTTCCCCTGGCGCATGCATGTCAATAGAGGGCCCAGCGCGCTTGTCGGATTGATGTCGCGCTTCTCTTTGGCGCTCGATGCGGGTTCGAGCGTCTTCTTGTTGTCGATCATGAAGAACTTGGTGCTGATCGCGACGAGCTCGTGGATCCGATGATGCAGTGGAGTCGCTGTCGAGGTGGATCCGGCGAGTCGGCGATCTTGGCCTTCGGGGCGGTGATTGCATGGTAGTTGCACCTCCGCCCGTTTCGTCGCCACCGGCTCGCGTCCGGCGGTCCTGCGGTGGCGGCGACGCGCTCGGCCGCCGTGGAGTGTCGCCGTTGGCGTAGCCGATGAGACTCTGAATGGTGGCTCTCCATTCGTCGATCTTGTCTGACGTCGGAGGGTAATCTAGGAGAAGTTGAGCTCGCACCAAAGCTTCTGCTGGGGTAGTGGGTGGCAGTGGCGGACGGCGCGAGGAGCGGGACGTGCTCGAACTTCTAACTATGTTAGAAGGAGCAGTATCCCGTCCAGGCGACCGTGCCCCGCTCGTGCCAGCATGCTGGCGTGCATGCTGTTCTTGAGCGCCCCGAGATCCACCAGCTTGGCCTTGGTCTAACATGCGCATGGTGCTGCGAGCGCCATGGTGCTGTTGATCTTGCGCCTCCTGGGAGTGGCGCGGAACATGTACAGTCGCCGAGGTTTGTCCAGCCTTGTCCTTGGACTTGGCAGCACTGTGAGCACCCTCATCGACGGCTGTTCTTCCGCCGGCGTCCACTCCACCACCCGTTTGCTCCAACGGTGGCGGAAATGACGTGGACGGAGTGGCTGCCGCCGAAGTATTCTTCTTCGGTGGCATGTTGATGAAGGGAATGAAGATCTAGCTCGTGTGAACACCGGATCAGGTTCACACAATCTCAACGCCCCCTACCTGGCGCGCCAAAGATGTCAGGGAAACTGATCCTCGAACACCTATGGGGCCGGCGGACCGGGCCCCTTTCGGTTCGGCGGGGGGCGGAGATCGCACGAACAGCAGATCGAGGCGAGGCACACGAGCAGTTTACCCAGCTTCGGAGCTCTTCGGAGAGATAACACTCCTACTGCTGCTTGTCTAGTTGTATTATCTGGTGTTCTTGCTCTCCAAAGTGAGAGTGTGATGTTCTCTGGGCTACGGATGGATCCAAGCAAACTGTCTGAGACTTCGAACCTATGAGCCGAACCCCCCTCTACGTTGCGCATGGGCCTCCTTTTATACGCTAAAGGGGTCACCGACAGGTGGCAACGCAGAGGAGGGTAAAAACGTAAAAAGCGAGGTAGTTGATACAGTTGCTTGTACAGTGCATCCTACCTAACCCTGACGGCAGGGGACAAGGGCATTAAATGCCCGTCTGAGTCGCCCGAACAGTGCAGAAAAGGACCGTTAGGGGCGCCACCGTTCGCCACGATGGCGATCCTGTCAGCTTCGCATGCCACTGTGCACCGCTGGCTGCACAGCCTCCCGCCACGCACGTCCGGAGAGGCCCCCAGAGCGACATGTTGGTGGATGCGCTGGAGCGTGGATGCAGAGTGGCCGCTTGCTGCGGCAAGCGCATTGCCGCTGTTGTTATCTTGTCGGGTCCGGAAGCTTGTCGCTCACCGGGCTTCGAGGTGCCGTGGTTTGTCTTCCCGGCAAGCTCCTCTTGCCGGGGCCTTGTTGCCTTGCCGGAGCGCGTGGCGCTTCGCGGCAAGTTCATTGGAGCGCCTTGGTTGGCCTTCCCGGCAAGCTCCCCTTGCCGGGGTCTTGTCTCCTTAGCTTAAATACTTTGTTCTTGGATGGCTCCAAGGGAACCTTGGGGGATCTTGGCGATCACCCGGCAAGCCTTTGCCGCGGGGTGCTGCAACTGCCCGTGCACAAGTTCGGGGTACTAGGGTACCCCTATTCTAGTACACTGACACCTTTATTGCGTCGGTCGCGAGTTCTTTGTTTGTTTGTGTAGGTGCATGGGACTTTTGAGGAGCCTCCTACTGGATTGATACCTTGGTTCTCAAAAACTGAGGGAAATACTTACGCTACTATTGCTGCATCACCCTTTCCTCTTCAAAGAAAACCAACGCAAGCTCAAGATGTAGCAAGAATGATTTCTGGCGCCGTTGTCGGGGAGGTCCGCTTAAGTCAAGACATACCAAGTACCCATCACAAACTCATCTCCCTCGCATTACATTATTTGTCATTTGCCTCTTGTTTTCCTCTCCCCCACTTCACCCTTGCCGTTTTATTCGCCCTCTCTTTCCCAATCTCCTCTCTCTCTTTCGCTTGTCCTTTTTGTGTGACCTACTTGGCCTTATGGCTTTGCCTAAAAACACCGACCTTCATCTTAGAAGGTTGGAAGAGATTGAATCAAACGTTAGAAGTTTTATGACTTTACAATTTGAGCATAATAATTTCTTCAGAAAAGAGCTTAAAGAACAAAAAAGTTTTTTGGGGTTTATGAACAAAGAGCTTGATGATATGTCGAAAGAATTTTATGGTTTGAATGCCCAAATTACTCGGCTTGAAAATTCTATAGCCCGGATTTCTGATAAGCAAGCTACCTTAGTCAATAAGATGGCTTCCAAACCAGAAAAGTTAGGTGAAAATAATGATGAAGATCTTAAAGTTATTGATGTGTCCCCTATTAGAGCTTTGTTTTGCAATATGAATCTTAATAATAACGGGACTGGAGATGAGTCAACTTTAGTTAAAAGGCGTCCACTGATTCGGAGTTTTTACATCTTGATGATAAATTTGGTTAAAGTGGGATTGGAGAGGTCTAAACTTGAAATAGCATTGAACCCACTATCTTGGATTTCAAGGAATTTGATTATGATAATTGTTCTTTAGAAGGTTGTATTTCCTTGTTGCAATCCGTTGTGCATTCTCCTCATGCTTATAGTCAAAATAAAGCTTTTACCAAACATATTGTTGATGCCTTGATACAATCTTATGATGAAAAACTTAATTTGGAAGTTTATATACCTAGAAAACTTAATGATGAGTGGGAACCTACTATAAAGATTAAAATTAAAGATCATGAGTGTTATTCTTTATGTGATTTGGGTGCTAGTGTTCCCACGATTCCGAAAACTTTATGTGATATTCTAGGTTTCCATGATCTTGATGATTGTTCTTTAAATTTGCACCTTGCGGATTCCACCATTAAAAAGCCAATGGGAAGGATCAATGATGTTGTCATTTTTGCAAATAGAAATTTGGTGCCCGTAGATTTTATCGTTCTTGATATAGATTGCAATCTTTCTTGCCCTATTATTCTTGGTAGACCTTTCCTTAGAACGATTGGCGCCATTATTGATATGAAGGAAGGGAATATTAGATTCCAATTTCCATTAAGGAAAGGCATGGAGCACTTTCCAAGAAAGAAAATTAAATTACCTTATGAATTTATCATGCGAGCTACTTATGAATTGAGTGCCAAAGATGGCACTACTTAGATCTATCCTCACTTTTATGCCTAGCTAGGGGCGTTAAACGATAGCGCTAGTTGGGAGGCAACCCAATTTTATTTGTGTTTTTTTATTTTTGTTTCTGTTTAGTAATAAATTTTGCATCTACCTTCTGTTTATATGTGTTTTTATGTTTTAATTAGTGTTTGTGCCAAGTAGAACATGTAGGATAACCTATGGTGATAGTTAATTTGATTCTGCTGAAAAACAGAAACTTTGCGTGCCCAAAATTAGTTTTGTTAAATCACAGAAACGTGGTTTTGCGTTGATTCTTTTTTCTGTAGATCAATAGACAAATTTCCCAGGACTTCCTATTTTTGTAGGATTTTTAGAGTTCCAGAAGTATTCGTGGGTTACAGATTGCTACAGACTGTTCTATTTTTGACAAATTCTGTTTTTTGTGTGTTGTTTGCTTATTTTGATGCATTTATGGCTAGTATTAAGTGGTATGAACCATAGAGAACTTGGAATATAGTAGGTTTAACACCAATATAAATAAAGAATGAGTTCATTACAGTACCTTATGTGGTGGTTTTGCTTTCTTTCACTAACGGAGCTTATGAGATTTCCTGTTGAGTTTTATGTTGTGAAGTTTTCAAGTATTGGGTAAAGATTTGATGGACTATGGAATAAGGAGTGGCAAAAGCCTAAGATTGAGGATGCCCATGGCACCCCAAGATATTCAAGAATAGCCAAAAGCTGAAGCTTGGGGATGCCCCGGGAAGGCATCCCCTCTTTCGTCTTCGTTCATCGGTAACTTTACTTGGAGCTATATTTTTATTCGCCACATGATATGTGTTTTGCTTGGAGCGTCTTGTATGATATTAGTTTTTGATTTTGTTTTTTCCACAATCATCCTTGCTGTACACACCTTTTGGGAGAATCCCACTTGATTAGAATTTATTAGAATACTCTATGTGCTTCACTTATATCTTTTGAGCTAGATAGTTTTTGCTCTAGTGCTTCACCTATATCTTTTAGAGCATGGCGGTGACTTAATTTTGAAGAAATTGTTGATCTCTCATGCTTCACTTATATTATTTTGAGAGTCTCTTAGAACAGCATGGTATTTGCTATGGTTATAAAATTGGTCCTAGAATGGTATGCATCCAAGTTGGGTATAATAAAAACTATCGTAGAAAGTGAATTGGATGCTATGATCAATTTGATACTTCATAATTGTTTTGAGATATGGAGGTTGTGATATTAAAGTCATGCTAGTTGGGTGATTATGAATTTAAAGAATTCTTGTGTTGAAGTTTGTGATTCCAGTAGCATGCATGTATGGTGAACCGCTTTGTGATGAAGTTGGAGCACAATTTTATTTATTGATTGTCTTCCTTATGAGTGGCAGTCGGGGACGAGCGATGGTCTTTTCCTACCAATCTATCCCCCCTAGGAGCATGCGCATAATACTTTGTTTTTGATGACTTGTAGATTTTTGTAATAAGTATATGAGTTATTTTGACTAATGTTGAGTCCATGGATTATACACACTCTCACCCTTCCACCATTGCTAGCCTCTCTTGTGCCGCACAACTTTCGTCGGTACAATACACCCACCATATACCTTCCTCAAAACAGCCACCATACCTACCTATTATGGCATTTCCATAGCCATTCCGAGATATAGTGCGATGCAACTTTCCACCGTTCCGTTTATTATGACATGCATCATCATTGTCATATTGCTCTTTGCATGATCATGTAGTTGACATCGTATTTGTGGCAAGGCCACCTTAATAATTTTCATACATGTCGCTCTTGATTCATTGCGTACCCCGGTACACCGCCGGAGGCATTCATATAGAGTCATATCTTGTTCTAAGTATTGAGTTGTAATTCTTGAGTTGTAAGTAAATAAAAATGTGATGATCTTCATTATTAGAGCATTGTCCCAGTGAGGAAAGGATGATGGAGACTATGATTCCCCCACAAGTCGGGATGAGACTTCGGACTAAAGAAAGAAAAAAAAGAAAAAAAAAAGAAAAAAAAGAAAGGCCAAAAAAAGGAAGGCCAAAGAAAAAAAGTAAGAAAAAAGGAAAAAAGAGAAAAAAATGAGAGAAAAAGAGAGAAGGGACAATGTTACTATCCTTTTACCACACTTGTGCTTCAAAGTAGCACCATGATCTTCATGATAGAGAGTCTCCTATGTTGTCACTTTCATATAATAGTGGGAATTTTTCATTATAGAACTTGGCTTTTATATTCCAATGATGCGCTTCCTCAAAATGCCCTAGGTCTTCATGAGCAAGTGAGTTGGATGCACACCCACTTGGTTTCTTTTGTTGAGCTTTCATACATTTATAGCTCTAGTGCATCCGTTGCATGGCAATCCCTACTCACTCACATTGAGATCTATTAGTGGGCATCTCCATATCCTGTTGATACGCCTAGTTGATGTGAGACTATCCTCTCCCTTTTCGTTTTCTCCACCACCACCATTCTATTCCACATATAGTGCTATGTCCATGGCTCAAATTCATGTATTGCGTGAAAGTTGAAAATGTTTGAGATTACTAAAGTATGAAACAATTGCTTGGCTTGTCATCGGGGTTGTGCATGATTAAATACTTTGTATGATGAGGATAGAGCAACAGCCAGACTATATGATTTTGTAGGGATAACTTTCTTTAGCCATGTTATTTTGAGAAGACATGATTGCTTGATTAGTATGCTTGATCAATATGAACTTTTAGTTTGAATCATTTGGATCTGAACATTCATGCCACAATAAAGAAAATTACATTGAGAATTTTGCTAGGCAGCATTCCACATCAAAAATTCTGTTTTTATCATTCACCTACTCGAGGACAAGAAGGAATTAAGCTTGGGAATGTTTGATACATCTCCAACGTATCTATAATTTTTTATTGTCCCATGCTATTATATTACCCGTTTTGGATGTTTATGGGCCTTACTTTATGCATTTATATCATTTTTGTGACTAACCAACTAACCGGAGGCCCAGCCCGTATTGCTATTTTTTTTCCTATTTCAGTGTTTCGAAGAAAAGGAATATCAAACGGAGTCCAAACGGAATGAAACCTTCGGGAGAGTGATTTTTGGAACGAACGTGATCCAGAGGATGTGGAGTGCAAGTCAAGAAGCAGTCGAGGCGGCCATGAGGGTGGAGGGCGCGCCCACCCCTATAGGGCACGCCACCTATCTCGTGGGCCCCTCAAGCGGCCACCAACCTACTTCTTCCTTTTATATATACCCACGTACCCCGAGAAGATCAGAAGAGACCACTAAAACCTAATTACACCGCCGCAACCTTCTATATCCGTGAGGTCCCATCATGGAGCCTTCGTCGGCGCTCCGCCGGAAGGGGAATCGACCATGGAGGGCTTCTACATCAACACCATAGCCCCTTTTATGAGTTGTGAGTAGTTTACCACAGACATTCAGGTCCATAGTTATTAGCTAGATGGCTTCTTCTCTCTTTTTGGATCTCAATGCCATGTTCTCCTCGATCTTCTTGGAGATCTATTCGATGTAACTCTTTTTGCGGTGTGTTTGTCGAGATCCGATGAATTGTGGGTTTATGATCAAGTTTATCTATGAGAAATATTTGAATCTCCTCTGAATTCTTTTATGTATGATCAAGTTATCTTTGCAAGTATCTTCGAATTATCAGTTTGGTTTGGCCTACTAGTTTGATCTTTCTGGCAATGGGAGAAGAGCTTAGCTGTGGGTTCAATCTTGCGGTGTCCTTTCCTAGTGACAATAGGGGCAGCAAGGCACGTATTGTATTGTTGCCATCGAGGATAAAAAGATGGGGTTTATATCATATTGCATGAGTTTATCCATCTATATCATGTCATCTTTCTTAATGCGTTACTCTGTTCTTTATGAACTTAATACTCTAGATGCATGCTGGATAGCGGTCGATGTGTGGAGTAATAGTAGTAGATGCAGGCAGGAGTCGGTCTACTTGTCATGGCCGTGATGCCTATATACATGATCATGCCTAGATAATCTCATAATTTTTCGCTTTTCTATCAATAGCTCAACAGTAATTTGTTCACCCACCGTAATACTTATGCTCTCAAGTGAAGCCAGTAGTGAAACCTATGCCCCCCGGGTCTATCTTTTATCATATAAGCTCTTCATCTACTTTTATTTGCATCTTTACTTTTCCAATCTATATTATAAAATACAAAAAATACATTTATCTTATCTTACTATCTCTATCAGGTCTCACTTTCGCAAGTGGCCGTGAAGGGATTGACAACCCCTTTATTGCGTTGGTTGCGAGTTCTTTGTTTTTTTGTGTAGGTGCGTGCGACATTTGAGGAGCCTCCTACTGGATTGATACCTTGGTTCTCAAAAACTGAGGGAAATACTTACACTACTATTGCTGCATCACCCTTTCCTCTTCAAGGAAAACCTACGCAAGCTCAAGACATAGCAGTGACATCTCCCTAGTTCGTTCAATTTGGGGGCGCCCCTCGGGCTGCATCATCCCCAAGCCATGTGGGTCTGTCCCTACGGCATGCATCGTTTTTCATTCACCAAGATTATCTAATCGTTTCCGTGAATTTATCTATGATTGTCACCTCATGACCTTCGCCCCACGGCCCTGACGCAGCTGACTGACGCCATTTCTACAAAACACACACATCGGCACGACGCTTATGCTTGGGTCCGTCCTTGCAACACTGATAAACCCGGGGATCGAGCTCTGGTTCGTGGCCCGCTCCACATACGCCACCTTGTAGGGTCATCGGTGCCTCCGTCTCACGCCTGGGGTTCTCGGCCTCCTTTGTCATCTAGCTTGTAGGATCACTCTACAATGAGCCAAGGGTTGGCCCGGACGACCACCGTCTAGCCTCGCGAGTCGCTTGCACGTTAAAGGGGGGGCCTCCCGAGCATCACGCCTCAGGAGCTCCTCCTGGCTCTCCAACCCTCACCCCCTGGACTTGACCACGACATCGCGACCTGGCATACTAGCGGCGGCTGAGCTCGTTCGAGGGTCGGGTCCCTAGGACGTAGAGCACTTTGGCAAGCGAGGCAGGAGCATGGCCAAGACGGGCTGCACCTAATGGCACCGCAGGTGCGACAACAAGCGTTGCCTCTACGATGGACACGGAACGCAAAAGATAAGTCTCAGCTCACTACGGCATCAGTTCCGCTCCACATGCCTCACCCCGTAGTTCCACTTGGGCTGTTCGACTCCCCTTTTCAATTTCCTGCCCAGCTGCTTGCACGCCAACGGGGACCTCGTGAGCATCGCATCTCATGAGCTCTTACCAGACCTTGGGCCGCTCCCCTCCTAGCCTTGACCACGGCATCACGACCTGGCATACTAGCGACGGCTAAAGCCTGTCTGGAACTGGGTTCCGCCGGTGTAGAGCACCACGCTTTCTAATGAAGAGAAAAGGGAGGAACTCAGGTGGACTGGAATACGTGCATCCATTACAAAGTCAAAAGGGATAACACTACTATTGGATACATCTCAGTCCTTACAAGCCCCACGGGGGCTGATTTTCATCTTGCGCAGGAGAAACAACTACGGGGCCTTGCGGCATCGCGGACATTGTCGGGCAGAAGTTGCAGCAGCACTCCGACCCCGGCGGGAGCTCGGCGGCACGTAGCTGTCATCGCTCGACTCTGAAGAATCACTGGGCTCAGGAGAGTCGCTGGATTCCCAGGAGTCATCGCTGCTGCTGGAAGAAGCGCTGAAGGGGGCGGCAACATGTCCAGTACCTATCACGGCATCCCTCAAGTTGTCCCCTCCAGGGAAGCATTCCAGCCGCTCACCCTGCTTGTTGAAGATCTTGAAGAACAAGGTGGCCGCGCCTTCCGCTCGGCAAGCCCGGGCGACGTCGCCCCATCCTCGCATCATGAAGACATCTCCGGACATCACCACCTTGACCTCAGCCCCGATGGCCAGGCTGCTGCACCCCGCGTGCTACAGCCACAGCTCCACCGGTCCCCTCAGAGGCAGTTCACTGGCGAAGAACCGCAGGAATCGGATCCAAGTATCAGGGGGTGATAACCCACAAGTATAGGGGATCGCAAATAGTTTTCGAGGGTAGAGTATTCAACCCAAATTTATTGATTCGACACAACGGGAGCCAAAGAATATTCTCAAGTATTAGCAGTTGAGTTGTCAATTCAACCACACCTGGATAACTTAGTATCTACAGCAAAGTATTTAGTAGCAAAGTAGTATGATTGTAATGGTAACAGTGGCAAAAGTAATGATAGCAGTTTTGTAGTAATTGTAACAGTAGCAATAGAAAAGTAAATAAGCAAAGCAAAATATGTGAAAAGCTTGTAGGCATTGGATCAGTGATGGATAATTATGTCAGATGCGATTCCTCATGTAATAGCTATAACATAGGGTGACACAGAACTATCTCCCGTTCATCAATATAATGGAGGCATGTATTCCGAATATAGTCATACGTGCTTATGGAAAAGAACTTGCATGACATCTTTTGTCCTACCCTCCCGTGGCAGCGGGGTCCTAATGGAAATTAAGTGATATTAAGGCCTCCTTTTAATAGAGTACCGGACCAAAGCATTAACACATAGTGAATACATGAACTCCTCAAACTACGGTCATCACCGAGAAGTATCCCGATTATTGTTACTTCGGGGTTGTCGGATCATAACACATAATAGGTGACTATAGACTTGCAAGATAGGATCAAGAACTCACATATATTCATGAAAACATAATAGGTTCAGATCTGAAATCATGGCACTCGGGCCCTAGTGACAAGCATTAAGCATGGCAAAGTCATAGCAACATCAATCTTAGAACATAGAGGATACTAGGGATCAAACCCTAACAAAACTAACTTGATTACATGGTAAATCTCATCCAACCCATCACCATCCAGCAAGCCTACGATGGAATTACTCATGCACGGCGGTGAGCATCATGAAATTGGTGATGGAGGATGGTTGATGATGACGACGACGATGAATCCCCCTATCCGGAGCCCCAAACGGACTCCAGATCACCCCTCCCGAGAGAGATTAGGGCTTGGCGGCGGCTCCGTATCGTAAAACGCGATGAAACTTTCTCTCTGATTTTTCTCTCTACGAAACGGAATATATAGAGTTGGAGTTGACATTGGTGGAGCTCCAGGGGGCCCACGAGACAGGGGGCGCGCCTAGGGGGAGGGGTGCGCCCCCCACCCTCTTGGACAGCGTGTGGTCCCCCTGGCGTTGATTCTTTTGCTTGTATTTTTTATATTTTCCAAAAGTTATCTCCGTGGATTTTCAGGTCATTCCGAGAACTTTTGTTTTCTGCACAATAAACCACAGCATGGCAGTTCTGCTGAAAACAGCGTCAGTCCAGGTTAGTTTCATTCAAATCATGCAAGTTAGAGTCCAAAACAAGGGCAAAAGTGTTTGGAAAAGTAGATACGTTGGAGACGTATCAACTCCCCCAAGCTTAAACCTTTGCTTATCCTCAAGCAATTGAGTTGATAAACTAAAAGTGATAAAGAAAAACTTTTACAAACTCTGTTTGCTCTTGTTATTGTAAATATGTAAAGCCAGCATTCAAGTTTTCAGCAAAGATTACGAACTAACCATATTCACAATAACACTTAGGTCTCATGTTTACTCATATCAATGGCATAATCAACTAGCGAGCAATAATAACAAAACTCGGATGATAACACTTTCTCAAAACAATCATAATATGATATAACAAGATGGTATCTCACTAGCCCTTTCTGAGACCGCAAAACATAAATGCAGAGCACCTTTAAAGATCAAGGACTGACTAAACATTGTAATTCATCGTAAAAGAGATCCAGTCAAGTCATACCCAATATAAACTAATAGTAATGAATGTAAATGACAGTGTTCTCTCTAGTTGGTGCTTTTTAATAAGAGGGTGATGACTCAACATAAAAGCAAATAGATAGGCCCTTCGCAGAGGGAAGCAGGGATTTGTAGAGGTGCCAGAGCTCGATTTTAAAATAGAGATGAATAACATTTTGAGCGGTATACTTTCACTGTCAACACAACAACTATGAGATCTCGATATCTTCCATGCTACATACATTATAGGCGGTTCCCAAACAGAATGGTAAAGTTTATACTCCCCCACCACCAACAAGCATCAACCCATGGCTTGCTCGAAACAACGAGTGCCTCCAACTAGCAACAGCCCTAGGGGAGTTTTGTTTAATTATATCGATTTGCTTTGATCTTTTTGATCATGGGACTAGACATCCCGGTTACCAGCCATTTTCTCGTGAATGAGGAGCGGAGTCAACTCCCCTTGAGAATAACCCACCTAGCATGGAAGATATAGACAACCCTAGTTGATACATGAGCTGCTCGAGCATACAAAACATAATTTCATTTGAAGGTTTGGAGTTTGGCACATACAAATTTACTTGGAAGGGCAGATAAATATTGCATATAGGAAGGTATGATGGAGTCATATGGAATAATTTTGGGGTTTATGGAGTTTGGATGCACAAGCATTACTCCCGCTTAGTACAGGTGAAGGCTAGCAAAAGACTGGGAAGCGACCAACTGAGAGAGCGACAACAGTCATGAACATGCAATAAAATTTATCAACACCGAGTGCAAGCATGAGTAGGATATAATCCACCATGAACATAAATATCGCGAAGGCTATGTTGATTTGTTTTAAACTACATGCGTGAACATGTGCCAAGCCAAGTCACTCGAATCATTCAAAGGAGGATACCACCCTATCATACCACATCACAACCATTTTAATATCATGTTGGCATGCAAGGTAAACCATTATAAGCTCCTAGCTAATTAAGCATGGCATAAGCAACTATAATCTCTAATTGTCATTGCAAACATGTTTATTCATAATAGGCTGAATCAGTAACGATGAACTAATCATATTTACAAAAACAAGAGAGGTCGAGTTTATACCAGCTTCTCTCATCCCAATCAGTCCATCATATATCATCATTATTGCCTTTCACTTGCACGATCGAACGGTGTGGATAATAATAATAGTGCACGTGCATTGGACTAAGCTGGAATCTGCAAGCATTCAATTCAAGAGAGAAGAGAAAGTAATATGGGCTCTAAGTTAAATCAACAATCATGCATAGTAGATCCACTAAACATTTTCATTACCGTCTTCTTCTCTCAACCCCCAAAGGAAAGAAAAGAAAAGAAAACTATTTACACGGGAAAGCTCCCAACAAGCAAAAGAAGAACGAGAAATATTTTTCGGTTTTTATTTTCATTACCACTACAAGCATGGAAATTAAACTAACTAATTTTTTTGGTTTTCTTAAAGTTTATCAAACACACAAGAAGAAAGCTAGAAAAATAAATTAAACTAGCATGGATAATACAATGAAAGAGTATGAGCACCGACAACTAGAATAGCTCTGTGAACATGAATGTAAAGTCGGTGAGAAATACGTACTCCCCCAAGCTTAGGCTTTTGGCCTAAGTTGGTCTAATGCCAAGGGTAGCCTGGCTGATATCCGAAGTTATAACCGTAGTCATACTGAGATGCAGCAGCCAATGCCTCCTGAGCTGCGACATGTACGCGAGCTGCCTCCGCTCTCCTCTCTTTGTTGAGGAACCACGTTGGTACGTTTTCCTGGACATATTTCTTCCTCTGAAAAATTTCTGAAATTTTTAGTAACTTCAAAATAAAAGTGAATCAAACTAAACAAGATTGATAGCAACTACTCCCGTAAGTGCCTAGAGCCTATATCATGTATTAGAATTACTTGGGACCTCATAAATTTCACATGCAAGCTCAAGAACAGGGTCACCTATGCAGCAAAAATTTGCAATGAATAAAGCACTAGATCAAAAACTAATTGGACCAATGGAGGGGTCACATACCAAGCAAAAATCTCCCAAAGCAGTTTTGTGAATGGAGCTTTGAGCAAGGAGATCGAAAATCACAGCAAAATGAGCTAGAACTCGTGCTTGAGCTGGATGGGGCTTTTTGGGAGGAAGATGGAGTGTGGGTGCAGGAATAAGTGGATGGGGGCCACCGTGAGCCCACGAGGTAGGGGGCGCGCCCAGGGAGAGGGGCGCGCCCTGGACCGTCGTGGCCAAGTGCTTGCCTCCCCTGCTATGTTCTCAGTGCCAAAAATCCTCAAATATTCCATAAAAATCAAACTAAATTTGCAGGTCATTTGGAGAACTTTTATTTTCGGGTATTTTTTTATTGCAAGGATAATTCAGAAAACAGACAGATAATACTAATTTTGCTTTATTTATTCTAAATAACAGAAAGTAAAAAGAGGGTACAGAAGGTTGTGCCTTCTAGTTTCATGCATCTCATGATCATCAAAATGAATCCACTAACAAGGTTGATCAAGTCTTGTTAACAAACTCATTCTGAATAACACGGAACCAGAGAAATTTCGAATAACACTAAGTTACCTCAACGGGGATATGAACATCCCCAATAATAAAAATATCATATTTTTTCTTGATAGTAGGAAGAGGAAATTCAAAACCTCCAATAATGATAGTTGGAATTTTTCCAATAGAATTGATGTTGTGGACTTGATGTTGTTTCCTCGGAAAGTGTACTGTATGCTCATTACCATTAACATGAAAAGTGACATTGCCTTTGTTGCAATCAATAACAGCCCCTGCAGTATTCAAAAAGGGTATACCAAGGATAATTGACATACTATCACCCTCGGGAATATCAAGAATAACAAAGTCCGTTAAGATAGTGACATTTGCAACCACAACAGGCACATCCTCACAAATGCCGACATGTATAGCAGTTGATTTCTCAGCCATTTGCAAAGATATTTCAATAGGTGTCAACTTATTCAATTCAAGTCTAGGATATAAAGAGAGAGGCATAACACTAACACCGGCTCCAAGGTCACCTAAAGCAGTTTTAACACAATTTCTTGTAATGGAGCATGGTATAGTTGGTACACCTGGATCTCCAAGTTTCTTGGGTATTCCACCCTTAATAGTATAATTAGCAAGCATGGTGGAAATTTCAGCTTCTGGTATCTTTCTTTTATTTGTATTGATACCCTTCATGTATTTAGCATAAGGATTTACTTTAAGCATATCAGTTAAGCGCATACGTAAGAAGATAGGTCTAATCATTTCAGCAAAGCACTCAAAATCGTCATCATCCTTTGTCTTGGATGGTTTAGGAGGAAAGGGCATGGGTTTCTGAACCCATGGTTCTCTTTCTTTACCGTGCTTCCTAGCAACAAAGTCTCTTTTATCATAATGTTGATTCTTTGCTTGTGGGTTATCAAGATCAACAGCAGGTTCAATCTCTACATCATTATTATTGCTAGGTTGAGCATCAACATGAACATTATCATTAACATTATCACTAGGCTCATGTTCATCACCTGATTGTGTTTCAGCAGCAGAGATAGAAATATCATTAGGATTCTCAGGTGTGTCTACAACAGGTTCACTAGAAGCATGCAAAGTCATATCGTTTTTCTTTTTTCTTTTTAGAAGTACTTGGTGCCTCTAAATTATTTCTCTGAGAATCTTGCTCGATTCTCTTAGGGTGGCCTTCAAGATACAAAGGTTCCTCAGTCATTCTACCAGTTCTAGAAGCCACTCTAACTACAAAATCATGTTTATTATTTAATTCATCGAGCAAATCACTTTGAGCCTTAAGTACTTGTTCTACTTGCGTGATAACCATAGAAGCATATTTGCTAATGAGTTTAAGTTCACCTTTAACTCTAGCCATATAATCACTCAAGCATCCTATCATGAAAGCATTACTCTTTAACTCTCTACCAACATAAGCATTAAAACTTTCTTGCCTAGCCATGAAGTCATCAAATTCATCTAAACATTGGCTAGGAAATTTAGTAGACGGGATTTCAACTTTATCATATCTATAGAGAAAATTTACCTTTACTACCTGTGTTGGGTTATCAAGACAATGTGTTTCTCCAACATGTAGTATATTAAGACCATGAATTTCTTCAATAGGAGGTAAATTCTTAACATCTTCAGCTTTAATACCTTTTTCTTTCATAGGCTTCTTTGCCTCTTGCATATCTTCAGGATTGAGAAATAGAACTCCCCTTTTCTTCGGAGCTGGGTTAGGAATAGGCTCAGGAGTTCGCTCAATTGGCTCAGGAATTGGCTCAGGAAAAGTCCAATTATTTTCATTAGTCAACATATTATTCAATAACAATTCAGCTTGGTCGACTGTTCTTTCCTAGAAAACACAACCAGCACAACTATCCAAGTGGTCCTTGGAAGCATCGGTTAGTCCATTATAAAAGATACCAAGTATTTCATTTTTCTTAAGAGGATGATGAGGCAAAGCATTAAGTAATCGGAGAAGCCTCCCCCAAGCTTGTGGGAGACTCTTTTCTTTGATTTGCACAAAATTATATATTTCCCGCAAGGCAGCTTGTTCTTATGAGCAGGGAAATATTTAGTAGAGAAGTAATAAATCATATCCTGGGGACTACGCACACAACCAGGATCAAGAGAATTAAACCAAGTTTTAGCATCGCCTTTTAATGAGAATGGAAATATATTAAGTATATAATAATAGCAAGACTTCTCATCATTAGTAAGCAGGGTGGCTATATCATTTAACTTGGTAAGATGTGCCACAACAGTTCAAATTCATAGCCATAAAAAGGATCAGATTCAACCAAAGTAATTATCTTAGGATCAACAGAGAATTCATAATCCTTATCAGTAACAAAGATAGGTGAAGTAGCAAAAGCAGGGTCATATTTCATTCTAGCATTCAGAGATTGCTGCTTCCATTTAGCTAATAACTTCTTAAGATCATATCTATCATTGCAAGCAAGAATAGCTCTAGCAGCTTCTTCATACATAAAATAACCCTCAGGAACAACAGGCAATTCATACTTACGGGGATAACCTTCATCATCACTATCATCAATGATTTCATCTTCAATAATTTCATTCTCTCTAACCCTAGCAAGTTGTTCATCAAGATATTCACCTAATGGCACAGTAGTATCAAGCATAGAAGTAGTTTCATCATAAGTATCATGCATAGGAGAAGTGGAATCATCAATAACATGTGACATATCAGAATTCATAGCAGTAGCAGGTTTAGGTGTCGCAATCTTACTCAAAACAGAAGAAGAATCTAGGGCAGCGCTAGATGGCAGTTCCTTACCTCCCCTCGTAGTTGAGGGAAAAATCTTAGTTCTTTCGTCTTTCAAGTTCCTCATAGTGATCAGCAGATATAAATCCCAAGTGACTCAAAGAATAGAGCTATGCTCCCCGGCAACGGCGCCAGAAAATAGTCTTGATAACCCACAAGTATAGGGGATTGCAACAGTTTTCGAGGGTAGAGTATTCAACCCAAAATTATTGATTCGACACAAGGGGAGACTGAAAGCACAAGTGCTCCCTAGGTGGTTTTGGTAATTAATGTCAACATATCTCTTATTGGACTAACACTTTTATCTAGCATGTTTCAGATAAGTTCAACAATGGAGTGGCATGGACTAAAGATGTGGGAACTCCTACAAGATGCTAAGGATAAAGGATTGGCTCAAGCTTCAAACTCAAGACTCTTCATTTTACATTTTAGTGATCCAAGATCACATTGAGTCTATAGGAAAAGCCAATACTATCAAGGAGGGATGAGGTGTTGCTTAATGAGCCTCTTGCTTCAAGTGCTTAGTGATATGCTCCAAATACCCTCAACTACTTTCCCACTTCCACACATATGTCCTAAACCTAAAGTCAAACTCGGCCCCACTGATTCTTTCTATCCGGCACCACCGAGTTTGGATGTCTTAGGCACTGCCACAAACCCTAGGCAAATCGGTATCACCGATAGGGATCTCGGTCTCACCGAGATGGGATTGTAATATCTATGTGTATGTCCATTATCAAAATCGGTGTCACCGAGTTTGAGCAATCGGTACTACCGAGATTACAATGCAAACTCTCTGGTTAACTTATTATCAAAATCGGTCCCGCCGAGTTTGAGTAATCTGTCCCACCGAGTTTGCCTGACCAACTCTCTGGTTAGCTAATTACCAAAATCGGTCCCATCGAGTTTGTGTAATCAGTCTCACCGAGATTACATTATGCCCTAACCCTAACCATATCGGTCTTACCGAGTTGCATTTCGGTCCCACCAAAAATCCTAACGGTCACTAGGTTTACTAAATCGGTCTGACCGAGTTTGTTGATTCGGTCCCACCGAGTTTGGTAAATTGTGTCTAATGGTTAAATTTTGTGTGGAGTCTATATATACCCCTCCACCTCCTCTTCATTCGTGGAGAGAGCCATTAGAGTGAACCTACACTTCCAGCATCCTATCTCTGAGAGAAAACTACCTACTCATGTGTTGAGGCGAAGATATTCCATTCCTACCATATGAATCTTGATCTCTAGCCTTCCCCAAGTTGCTTTCCACTCAAATCTTCTTTCCACCAGATCCAAATCCTATGAGAGAGAGTTTAGTGTTGGGGAGACTATCATTTGAAGCACAAGAGCAAGGAGTTCATCATCAACGCACCATTTGTTACTTCTTGGAGAGTGGTGTCTCCTAGATTGGCTAGGTGTCACTTGGGAGCCTCCAACAAGATTGTGGAGTTGAACCAAGGAGTTTGTAAGGGCAAGGAGATCGCCTACTTCGTGAAGATCTACCGCTAGTGAGGCAAGTCCTTCATGGTCGACGACAATGGTTGGATAGACAAGGTTGCTTCTTCGTGGACCCTTCGTGGGTGGAGCCCTCTGTGCACTCGCGCAACCATTACCCTTCGTGGGTTGAAGTCTCCATCAACGTGGATGTACGATAGCACCACCTGTCGGAACCACGCCAAAAACATCCGTGTCTCCAATTGCATTTGAATCCTCCAAAACCCTTCCCTTTACATTCTTGCAAGTTGCATGCTTTACTTTCCGCTGCTCATATACTCTTTGCATGCTTGCTTGATATGTGTTGTGAATGTTAAACTTGTGCCTAAACTCCACTTAAACTTTAAGAACTTAAAAACTGCAACTTTGGTACTTCGTGTCTAATCACCCCCCCTCTAGACACCTCTTCTCAAGGTCCTACAAGTGGTATCACAGCTTTGGTCTCCATTGCCTTGGTTTGATCACCATTGGAGGAAGATGGATGAGTCTACTTTGGGGAGTCTTAGACATAGTGTGCCTATTCTTGATGGAGAGTATTTTCATGAGTGAAAAAATGAGATGCTTGTAATTTTCAATCAATATCATTTGAACAAGTACATTGCTATCCCTTGTGCACCTCATGTTGATCCTATGCATCCTACTCTTGATGAGTCAATTAACATGGTTAGGAATTAGAACTGCCGGACTTATTATTAGAGGATTGCCTAGAAACTTGATTGGATGTTTGCCTACTCTTGAGTGTGCCTACACTATATGGAAATTTCTTGAGGAACGATTTCCAGATTATTCCTTGAAAAATCTTGATGAAATTCTCCATAAGTCTATTGCTTTGAGTAAGATGAATACTAGTGATCCTATGTTTGGTGATCTTATATTTGAGCGTACAAACCTTATGCGTGCCAAAGGAGATGTTGGAATTATTAGTGATACTATTTCCGAAGCTATAAAAATTCATAAGCAAGATCATTGTCAAACTCACTCTAACGAATCACCCTCTCTAGGATTTGATCCACTACATGACGATGTTGAACATGGATACTATGATGAGGATGATGATAGTGACTTCGATCTTGATGATGCAATGAGAGATTTTGGTCTTATGACAAATCTTCGGGGATATATGTCAGGAGGAAAGGAATGGGTTCTTGATAGTGGATGTACCAATCACATGACCGGAGATAAAGACATGTTTCGTGAGCTTGCTGAAAATGATAGTCCTCGAAAGTATGTCACTTTCGGTGACAACTCAAAGGGTAAGGTGGTTGGCCTCAGTAAGGTGGCCATATCACATGATAGCTCCATACAAAATGTTATGCTCGTTGAATCTCTTGGATACAACTTACTTTCAGTATCTAGACTTGCTGACTTTGGTTTCAATGTCTTATTTACTGAAGTTGATTGCCAAGTATTTCGTCGAGACAATCATAAAATGGTCTTTACCGGTGTGCATAGAGGTGATCTATACATTGTTGATTTCACTAAAAAGGCTCAACCTAAAACTTGCTTCATTGATAAATCCTCAAAAGGATAGTTATCGCATAGACGATTAGGTCATGTTGGTATGCGAAACCTTGACAAGCTTATTAAGGGAAATCATATCCTTCGAGTTAATGATATCATATTTGATATGGATAGACTTTGCAGTGCTTGTCAAGCAGGTAAACAGGTTGGAGGAAGGCATCCCGTGAAGAACATTATGTCCACAAGGAGGCCACTTGAGCTACTTCACATGGATATTTTTGGTCCCAACTCTTACAAGAGTCTCGGTGGAAATTATTTTGGTCTAGTTATAGTTGATGATTTTTCAAGATTTACGTGGGTGTTCTTTCTCGATGATAAATCGCAGGTCCAAAAGATCTTCAAAAACTTCGCTAGGAAGGCCCAAAATCAATTTGAAGTGAAGATCAAGAAGGTTCGCAGCGACAACAGAACAGAGTTCAAGAACGCAAATGTGGACACCTTTCTTGATGAAGAAGGGATTTCACACGAGTTCTCGGCTACATACACACCTCAACAAAATGGAGTTGTTGAGAGGAAGAACCGGACGTCATCGAAATGGCGAGAACGATGCTTGATGAGTACAAGACACCGAAGCACTTTTGGGCAGAAGCGGTTGAGACAGCTTGTCATGCAACAAATCGCTAGTATCTTCACAAGCTACTCGGCAAGACGGCATACGAGCTCCTCACCAGTAACAAACCCCAAGTTGGATACTTTCGAGTATTCGGCTCAAAGTGCTACATTGTTGATAAGCATCATTGTTCTAAATTTGCTCCTAAGTCTCATGAAGGTTTCCTACTAAGTTATGGCTCAAACTCTCACACATACCGTGTCTACAACAATTTCACCCGAAACGTTGAAGAGACGGTAGATGTGAAGTTTGATGAATCTAACGGCTCGCAAGTAGAGCAATTGCCAATTGATGTAGGAGACAAAGATCCTTCGGAAGCAATCCAAGACTTGTCTATTGGCAAGGTTCGTCCAACGGAGGTGAAGGAGAGTACCTCGTCCGTCCAAGTGGAAGCTTCTACTTCACGACAAGGTGAACCAAGATTTTAAATGGAAGCATCGACAAGTGGGACACACCAAAATGAAGAAAACAAGGAAGTGCATCAAGATGAACATCAAGAACCTCCTTCTCCACCATGACAAGAGAACGACAATGCCAACAATGAAGAGGGTCAAGAAGAAGAACAAGATGAAGAAGAAGTTCAACCAAGATCCAAGCAAAAACTTTCACGAGTTCGAGCAAGAATTGCTAAAGACCATCCCGTCGAGAAAATCTACAATGATATTCAAACCGGGAGAATCACTCGCTCTAAAACTCGTTTAGCTAACTTTTGTGAAAACTATTCTTTCATCTCTAGCATTGAACCTATGAAGGTTGAAGAAGCATTGGAAGATCCTGATTGGATAAATGCTATGCATGAAGAGCTACACAACTTTGAGAGGAACCAAGTTTGGACATTGGTTGAGAAGCCCGACAACAACCACAACATCATCGGTACCAAATGGGTGTTTCACAACAAGCAAGATGAAGATGGACAAGTAGTTCGCAACAAAGCACGTCTCGTCGCCCAAGGTTACACACAAGTCGAAGGTATGGACTATTGTGAGACTTATGCTCTCGTTGCTAGACTTGAGTCCATTCGCATCTTAATTGCCTATGCTAATCACCATGATATCACCTTGTACCAAATGGACATTAAAAGTGCTTTTCTAAATGGTGAAATAGAGGAGGAAGTTTATGTTAAACAACCTCCCGGCTTTGTCAATCCTAAGAAACCCAATCATGTCTACAAACTTCAAAAAGCTCTTTATGGCCATAAACAAGCTCCTAGAGCGTGGTATAAATGCTTGACCAAGTTCCTTATTGAAAAAGGCTTTGAAATTGGGAAAATTGATTCAACACTTTTTACTAAAAGGGTTAATGGAGAACTATTTGTGTGCCAAATCTATGTTGATGATATTATATTTGGTTCAACTAACCCTCATTTTAGTGAAAAGTTTAGGAAGCTAATGTCAGAGAAGTTTGAGATGTCTATGATGAGTGAACTCAAATTCTTTCTTGGGTTGCAAATCAAGCAAACTAAGGAAGGTACTTTTGTTTCTCAAACGAAGTACACCAAGGACTTATTCAAGAAGTTCAATATGCAAGAATGCAAAGGTATGACTACACCCATGCCTACTAGTGGACATCTTGACTTAACCAAAGATGGTGAACCGGTTGATCAAAAGGTTTATCGCTCTATGATTGGTTCATTGTTATATCTATGTGCTTCACGTCCTGATATTATGCTAAGTGTGTGCATGTGTGCACGATATCAAGCTGCTCCTAAAGAATGTCATCTTAAGGCCGTGAAAAGGATAGTGAGATACTTAATCCATACACCAAATTTTGGCATTTGGTATCCTAAGAGGGCCTCTTTCGATCTTGTTGGCTACTCCGACTCGGACTATGCTGGAGACAAGGTTGATAGAAAGTCCACTTCGGGTACTTGTCAATTTCTTGGTAGATCTCTTGTGTCTTGGTCCTCCAAGAAACAAAACTCGGTATCCTTATCCACCGCCGAAGCGGAATACATTGCCGCTAGTTCATGTTGTGCTCAATTACTTTGGATGACCCAAACTCTTAAAGATTATGGGATATATGTGAAACATGTTCCATTGCTTTGGAACAATGTAAGTGCTATCAAAACTTGTCATAATCCTGTGCCACATTCTCGAACTAAGCATATTGAAGTTCGTCATCATTTCATTCGAGATCATGTTGCTAAGGGTGACATTGATCTTAAGCATGTTCGCCCCGAAAAGCAATTAGCGGATATATTCACTAAACCTCTTGATGAGAAAGTATTTTGCAGGTTAAGAGGAGAATTGAACATCATTGATGCTTTAAACTTGGAGTAGAAACTCCATTGGATACATGCAAGACATCAGCTTATGACTAATCCTTGGTATTTCTCTTATGATGAAAATCTTATGTCTTGGATATATTTGTATCTTGCATGTTATCTAACCCATGTAGGTACTTGGTTGAATCAAATTCCATGAGGTTGTAACCTACTCATATCTTGAGCAATCTCTACATCACCAAGTCTCTACACAAGGTGGTTGAAGCCAAGGAAGCACGAAACCATTCAAACATATCCTTTGACAAATTCTGTGTTGAGCTTCATGATTGTCATTTTTGGATACACAAGTGCTCTTCCTTGCAAGAACTAACCCATTTAGGTAGATGGACTCAAATTCCAAGTGGTGCTTCCAACTCATGATGAGCTACATCAACCTTGAGCAAGCCACACAAGTTCAACTACATGGACAACACCACCAACCAAGGTATGTTATTCCATCTTAGAGAAGCTTTACTCCAAGTCATGAGTTAAAGCAACTCGACAAGATGTGAATACATCAAGATGCTTAAATGAAAAATGGCAACCCCATTTTTAGCTTAAACGATGAGTATGACCCATGATCAAGTGATCTCACTTGACTCCTAAGTCAATATACTCTAACATAGGTGACTTCGTCGCCAACCATCTCTAGATGAAGTTCTCGTGTGTTCTTTTCTGAGTTTCTGCATTTGTCTCATGCATATTTGTTTCCCCTTTCAAAAAAAACTTCATCTAGATTCCTTTCTGTTTGCTCTGCATTTTCTGCATCAAATTCATTACGTATCTTTCAGTAAATTCCTTGCAAATCTTTGTGAGATCTTATTCGTCTAGTGAGCTGAGGTGACAAGTGTTTTCTCTGCGATGAACTCGGTTCAACCGATTTGTTATTTTCGGTCCAACCGAATCCTTTCGGTACAACCGAATCCTTTCGAGCATCCCACTTGGTGCCACCGATTTCACAACTGGAAAAACAGTTTACCACTTATTCTGTGTTTCTTCTGATCCAGCTCCACTCAATGAATCTTGTCCTCTACAAGCATCAAATTTTTATAAATGCTTTCTGCTGTGACTCAAGGACCAAACCCATTTGACAGATTCCAGAAAACCCTTCTTGGATATTGATGTCAAAGGGGGAGAGAGAGATCACATCAAAGCTTATCACTTAAAGAGATCACATCAGAAAATATATCACCTCCTCAGGGGGGAGAGAGATCCTTCAGGGAGAGAGAGAGATCTCCAGGGGGAGAGAATACTAGTAGAAAGTATTTCTCAAGGATCCCAGATGCTTGGTGTTCAAGAGGAGATATGTCACATGTCTTCTTGAGGGGAAAGACATGTTCATATGTGCTTATTTGCATTAGTTTGCATTAGCTCTGTTCATTTATATCTTTCAGCTCTGATTTTCTGTTCCCTATCTTCTCCCAATATCCCATGCTAGATTCAGGGGGAGCAAGACATCTAAGGGAAATAAATCATTTAAATTCATTTCATATCTTTACTCTTGGGGACATGTCTAATAAAATGTGGTACTTAGTACTCACTCTCTACATGTCATCCCATTCTTGGTATTCTTGTGGTTTCTTTTGTTTGCTCTGGCTAGTAGATGTATCTGTGTTATCTAACCTTATTTTCACAGGTTCATTCCACCCTAAGCCAACTCAAGACTACAAGGTAACTATATGCATCACAATCATGTGTATGAGGAATTCTTACTGATGTACATACTGTTTGCAAGAAGGACTCATGGGCATGAAGGTATTCTATTTAATATTCTTTCCTCTGATACATATGACCAAGATACATGTAACACATTGCCTGCTCTTTCATGGTTATGCTCTCACATGCTTCTATATTCCATATTCACATGATTGCATACATATAGGGTGTCGGTGTACTAGAGTAGGGGTACCCTAGTATCCCGAACTTGTGCACGGGCAGTCGTAGCACACCGCGGCAAGGCTTGCCGGGCGACCGCCAAGGTCCTCCGTGGTTCCTTTGGAGCCATTCAAGAACAAAGTATTCAAGCCAAGGAGACAAGGCCCCGGCAAGAGGAGCTTGCCGGGAAGGCCAACCAAGGCATCTAAAGGAACTTGTCGTGACGCGCCACGCGTCCCAGCGAGGCCCGGTGAGCGACAAGCTTCCGGACGCGACAAGACAACAACCGGGGCAAGGCGCTTGCCGCGGCAAGCTACCACTCTGTACCAGCGCTCCAGCACATCCACCAACGTGTCGCCCTGGGGTCTTTCCAGGCGCGCGTGGCAAGAGTCTGTGTAGCCAGCGGTGCGAGGTGGCGAGCGACGCTGACGAGATTGCCATCGTGGCGAACGGTGGCGTCCCTGACGGTCCTTTTCTGCACTATTTGGGCGACACAGACGGGCATTTAATGCTTTTGTCCCCTGCCGTCAGGGTTAGGTAGGATACACTATACAGGTAGTTGTACCAACTGCAACACCTTTTCCATTTTTACCCTTGACTACGTTGCCACCTGTCGGTGACCCCTTCAGCATATAAAAGGAGGCCCATGCGCAACGGAGGGGGGGGGTTGAGACAAGAAAACACTCACGCTCAGTCTCGTTGGCAGCTCGTGTGTACTGTAGCACTCAGCGCCCCCGAGCAAGAACTCAATACAATCAGACAAGCAGCAGTAGGAGTGTTATCTCTCCGGAGAGCTCCGAAGCTGGGTAAACTGCTCGTGTGTTTCGCCTCGATCCGCTCTTCATGCGATCTCCGCCCCCCGTTGAACCGAAAGGGGCTCGGTCCGCCGGTCCCCATAGGTGTTCGTGGATCAGCTTCCCCGACATCTTTGGCGCGCCAGGTAGGGGGCGTCGAGGTTGTGTGAACCTGATCCGGCGTTCACACGAGCTAGATCTTCATCTTCTTCATCGACATGCCACTGAAGAAGAAGGCTTCGGCGGCAACTGTTCCGTCCACGTCGATCCCACCACCACCGGAGCAATCGGGTGGTCGGGTAGACGCTGGCGGAAGAACGGGCATCGACGAGGGAGCTCACGGTGCTGCCAGGTCCAAGGACAATGCTGCGCAGACCTTGGCGTCCGTACATGCACCGCGCCCATCTCAGGAGGCGCAGGACCGACAGCGTCATGGTACTCGCAGTGCCATACGTTTGTTAGGCCAAGATCAAGCTGGTGGATCTCGGGGTGCTCAAGACCAGCATGCACGCCAGCATGCTGACACGAGCGAGACACGGTCGCCTGGACGGGATACTGCTCCTTCTAACATGGTTAGAAGTTCGAGCATATCCCGCTCCTCGCACCGTTCGCCACTACCACCCACCACTCCAGCAGAACCTTTGGCGCGAGCTCAACTGCTCCTAGATTACCCTCCAACGGAAGACAAGAAAGACGAATGGAGGGCCACCATTCAGAGTCTCATCGGCTTCGCCAACGGCGACACTCCGCGGCAGCCGAGTACATCGCTGCCGCGGCAGGACCGCCAGGCACGAGCCGATGGCGACGAAACCGGTGGGGGTGCAACTACCATGCACTCTCCACCCTGAAGGCCAAGATTGCCGACTCGCCGGATCCACCTCGACAACGACTCCACCGCATCATCAGATCCACGAGCTCATCGCGATCAGCGCCAAGTTCTTCACGAACGACAGCAAGAAGACGCTCGTACTCGCATCGAGCGCCGAAGAGAAGCGCAGCGTCAATCCGACCAGCATGCTGGGCCTTCTGTCGACATGCATGCGCCAGGGGAACCAGGCGACTTGCCGTACGCGGTAGGTTGCCCTGCGTTCACTCATGAGCTGCGGCAAGTCCAGTGGCCCAGAACGAAGAATTTCAAGCCAGACGTACCAGAGAAGTACGATGGCAAGTCGCATCCGTCGGAATTCCTCAGCATCTACACCATCGCGGTTCAAGCTGCCGGGGGACGGGACGACAAGATCCAGGCCAACTACTTCCCACTGGTGCTCAAGCCCAATGTCAGATCCTGGCTCATGCACTTGCCGGATAACTCCATATCCTCCTGGGCAGATCTATGCCATCAGTTTGTCGGTGCCTTTACAGGCGGCCACAAGCCTCATGGCCAAGAGAGCGACCTTCATCTGCTCGCCCAGAAGGAAGGAGAGCCCCTGCGCAAGTACATTCAGAGATTCAGCCGCGTACAGCATAACATCCCAGATGTCCACCCTGTCGCGGTAATCAGCGCGTTCCATCAGAACGTGCGGAACCGCAGGATGCGGGAGGAGATGGCGATGTGTAAGATCAGAGACGTTAGTGAGCTATATGCCCTGGCCGACAAGTGTGCACGTGTTGAGGAAGGGAGGAAACTCCCCGGAGAGAATATAGGAGCAGGAGGATCTGATAGTGAGGAGACTGCCCCGACAAAGAGAAACCGGCGGCGGAACAACAGGAAGAAGAAAGGCAGAGATGTGCTAGTCGTTGAGCAGTCCGACAATGTAGGTGGCGCCAAGAAAGCAAAAGCTGGTAGCTCTGGCAAGGAGATTGCCGCAGGCACCAACTACCAGGCTGTGGCGGTCGCCGACAAGTAGGACAACACCAACAAGCAGTACTGCAAGATCCACCGCACCAAGGGCCATGACCTCCAGAGCTGCAAGAAGGTCGAACAGCTTGTCGAACAGCAAAAAGCTGAATACGAGCAACGCGACAAGGAGAAAGCCCAGGAAGGTGCTGGAGGAGCCGGCAAGAAACGTCCCGGCCGAGGAGGACGCCGCGGCAAGGCCAAGCAGCGGCAAGGAGACAGACCTCCCCGCGGCCGCGACAAGGATGAAGATGACGACGACGATGAAGATATGGGTGATGACGAGACCGATGAGCAGGAGTTCCAGAAAGCCACAGAGGTCCTGTGCGTTGACGGCGGTGCTTCTCTGCATACTTCACACCGCCAGCTCAAGCAGTGGGTGCGGGAAGTCAATGCGGTAGAACCACCTATCGAGTCACGCAAGCCTCTGAAATGGTCCAGCACGCCTATCATCTTTGATATTGAGGACCACCCTGATCGCATAACTGCGGTCGGGTGCTTGCCGATGTTGGTTTCACCAACTATCCGCAACCTCAAGGTCACTAATATGCTAGTTGACGGCGGGGCTGGCTTGAAGTTGATCTCCTCCATGGTACTCCAGAAACTCCAGATCCCTGATAGCGAGCTTGAAGAGACCGGCACATTCCAAGGAATCAATCCGGGAAGGAGCAAGCCGAAGGGAAAGATCACGTTGCCAGTAACGTTTGGCAGCGAGTTAAATTTCAAGACTGAGAGGGTCACTTTTGACGTTTCTGACTTTCCATTGCCTTACAATGGGATACTCGGCCATCCAGCACTCGCCAAATTCATGGCAGCCTCTCACTATGCATACAACATGCTGAAGATGCCAGTCCCGATAAGTGTCATCTCTGTCCCTGGCGACAAGAAGGATGCTCTTATCTACGCCGACAAGATCTACCGGGAAGCAGCAGCCGCAACAGATCACAAGTCACTTGCCGTTGAAGCTCCCGGGGCGAAGAAGAAGACCAAGTCCGGCAAGAGTTCTGATGCCCACTCCGGCAAGCGCAACTCTTCGGAGTGCTGCGCTACCGTCGAGGACGCACCATCGAGCTCCACCGGCAAGTGTAAGAAGACAATGGAAGCTCCCCCAGAGACCAAGAAGGTGTTCGCCAAGGAGGATGGCACTGGTGGTACCTTCACCATCAATGCCACTCTTGACCCTAAATAGGAAAATGCGCTCGTTGCTTTCCTGCGGGCGAACGTCGACGTATTTGCATGGCAACCGTCTGACATCCCCGGTGTTCCCAGGAAAGTAATCGAGCACCATCTTGCCGTCTGTCCTCATGCGCGGTCCGTCTAGCAGAAAGTCAGGAAACAGGCAGTGGAGCGCCAAGAATTCATCGCAAAAGAAATCAAGAAATTGGAAGCAGCAGGCCTCGTCAGAGGAGTGCTCCATCCTACGTGGGTGGCTAACCCTGTAGTCGTGCGCAAGGCAAACGGGAAATGGAGGCTTTGTATTGATTTTACCAATGTTAATAAAGCTTGCCCCAAAGACCCATTTCCCTTGCCGCGCATCGACCAGATTGTTGACTCCACGGTCGGATGTGACTTCCTTTCATTTCTTGATGCATACTCAGGATACCATCAGATCTTCATGGCAGAAGAGGATGAGGAGAAGACCGCATTCATCACCCCATGTGGCACATACTATTTCGTATGGATGCCTTTCGGTTTAAAGAATGCTGGTTCAACATTTGCAAGGGTTGTCCACAACGCTTTTGAGCCGCAAATACACAGAAATGTGGAAGCCTACATGGACGACATAGTGGTCAAGAGCAAGGACAAGTCAACTCTGATTCAAGATTTAGATGAAACCTTTGCAAATCTGCGCAAGATCAACCTCAAGCTTAACCCCGAGAAGTGTGTGTAAGGAGTCCCCTCCGGCAAGCTTCTCGGGTTCTTCGTGTCTCAGCGGGGAATTGAAGCCAATCCCGACAAGGTCAAGGCCATTGAGCAGATTGAAGCACCAAAGCGCGTCAAGGATGTACGAAGACTTGCCGGTTGCGTGGCTGCTCTCAGCAGGTTTATCTCTAGGTCTGCTGAGCGCACCCTGCCATTTTTCAAAATATTGAAAAAGGCAGGTCCAATGAAATGGACTCCGGAAGCGGAGGCTGCGCTACAGGACTTAAAGAGATACCTGTCCTCCACTCCAACACTTGTCGCACCTAAGCCACAAGAGAAGTTGCTGCTGTATATAGCGGCAACCAATCAATTGGTTAGTGCTGCGTTAGTAGTGGAGAGGGAGGCAGATGATGAGCCAGCAACCACGGCAGATGCATCCAGCGACAAGCAGGGGACTTCACCGACAAGCTCTGGTCCCGACAAAGATGGATCTGCGCAGGCGCGTGAGAAGATGCAGAAAAGAATGGTGCAGCGCCCAGTTTACTTTGTCAGTTCCCTTCTGCAAGGGGCTAGGTCAAGGTACTCTGGTGTGCAGAAATTGCTTTTCGGCCTTCTCATGGCCTCGAGAAAGCTGCGCCATTACTTCCAAGCACATGAGATCACAGTCGTCACTCGTTTTCCGCTGAAGAGGATACTGCAAAATCCAGAAGCAACAGGCAGGATTGTCGAGTGGGCACTGGAACTGTCAACTTTGGCCTCAAGTTTGAGAGCACTTCAACTATCCAAAGCAGAGCATTGGCAGAGTTCATAGCAGAGTGGACGCCAACACAAGATGAAGAAATTCCAGAAACGAGCATCCCCGTCAAGGAAGCAGGCAAGGAGTGGCTGATGTACTTTGATGGTGCCTTCTCGCTGCAAGGCGCCGGTGCGGGCGTGCTACTTGTTGCACCCACCGGAGAGCACCTCAAGTACGCAGTCCAGATGCACTTTCCCAAGGAGTAAGCAACGAACAATACCGCAGAGTATGAAGGATTGCTTGCCGGTCTCAGGATCGCAGCAGACCTTGGGATCAAGAAGCTCATTGTCAGGGGTGACTCACAGCTTGTCGTCCGCCAAGTGAACAAGAATTATCAGAGTCCGTTGATGGAAGCCTACGTTGATGAAATGAGAAAGCTAGAAGAGCACTTTGACGGCCTACAGATGGAACATGTTCCAAGAGCTCAGAACGACATTGTCGATGGCCTGTCAAAGTGCGCCGTGCTTAAGTTACCTGTGGAACCAGGGATCTTTGTGCTCAAGCTGACTCAACCATCTGTAACGCCATCAACTGGACAGAGCAAGAAGAGGAAGTTGATTTCTGGTGACTATTTTCTGGCAGAGCTCCCCAAAGCTGCCGCCAAGAAGGTCGTCAAAATCAACACCAAGAGTGCTGAGGAGCAGTCTGCTCCAGCAAGCACTAGGATTTGTTCCGTTGAAGCAGACGCTCCCGACAAGTTTTGCTCCGGCAAGCTTGCCGGGGAACATCAAGATCCGGCTGAGCCGCAGGTTCTCGCCGTAGAAGCAGATGTTCCCGCAGCAGCAGATGTGCCTTTAGTCCTTGTTGTCGAGCCGCAAGCTCCAGCATGGGCACAGCAGATTGTCCTTTTCCTTCAGACAGGAGAACTTCCCGAAGAGCAAGAAGAAGCGGAAAGAGTAGCCCGGCAGTCAAGTATGTACCAGTTTGTCGACAACACACTGTACAGAAGAAGACTCAACGGTGTGAAATTGAAGTGTATTCACCGGGAAGACAGACAAAAGCTGTTGGCAGAGATACATGGAGGCATATGTGGTAACCACATTGGCGCAAGAGCACTTGCCGGCAAAGCGTTCCGGCAAGGTTTCTTTTGGCCGACAGCCCTCCAGGATGCAACTGCACAAGTAACCAGGTGTGAAGCGTGCTAGTTCCATTCCAAGCAGATACACCAGCCAGCTCAAGCTCACTAGACGATCCCTTTATCCTGGCCATTTTCGGTCTGGGGGCTCGATATCCTCGGCCCTTTTCCCCGAGCTGTCGGGGGCTTTGAGTACTAGTACATTGCAATCGACAAGTTCACAAAGTGGCCGGAAGTGGAACTAGTGAGGAAGGTGACAGCACAGTCAGCAGTCAAGTTCTTCAGGTCGACTGTTTGCTGTTTCGGGATCCCTAACAGGATCATCACCGACAACGGCACACAATTCATGAGCCGCACCTTCATGCAGTACGTCCAAGATCTTGGCGCCAAGGTCTGCTTCGCTTCTATTGCTCATCCGAGAAGCAACAGTCAAGCGGAGAGGGCAAATGCTGAAGTGCTGCACGGGCTCAAAACCAGGACTTTCGACAGGCTGCACAGGTGCGGAAAGAACTGGATTGAGGAGCTGCCGGTGGTTCTTTGGTCGATCAGGACGACACCAAATCAAGCCACTGGCCAGACACCTTTCGCTCTAGTCTATGGAGCAGAGGAAGTTCTCCCCACAGAACTCGTATACGGGTCACCTCGAGTGCTCGCTTATGATGAGCTCGAGCAAGAGCAGTTGCGACAAGATGACGCGCTGCTCCTTGAGGAAGACCGTCTTCAGACTGCTGTACGAGCTGCTCGATACCAGCAAGCTTTGCGCCGCTACCATAGCCGCAAAGTTAATGCCAGAAGTCTCGAGGAAGGCGACCTTGTTCTTCGGCGCGTTCAGCCCGCCAAGAATTCCAACAAGTTGACGCCGAAGTGGGAAGGCCCTTACCGGGTGAAACGAGTCACTAGGCCTGGCGCTGTCCGCCTTGAGACCGAAGATGGCATTCCAGTGAGCAACTCCTGGAACATTGAGCATCTTCGTAAGTTTTACCCATAAGGCGCGGTTGCCGGAACCTGTTCCAGCAACCACCTTTTGTACAAGTCTTGCCGATGTTGCATGTAATCCTTTGTACAAAGCCGGGCGCAGAACCCGTGCATAAGTAAAGCTCATGTGCTCCGCACATCTTGTCAATTTCATGCTTTCTACTATCTTTGCATGCGTTATCTGACACTTTGTGCAGCACCTACCCCCGGTAAGCAATAATGAGCCGTAAGGCTCCATATCTTTATTTTCTCTTCTTTCTTTTTCTAAAAAAGGAAAGGAAGGTTCCCTCGCACACAAGTTTGCCGGGGGGAAAGGAGAAGATAATGGTGTGGACCAGGCATCGTCCAAGGAAGTTTCGCCTTACCGGAAAGCAAACGACAAAAAAGCTAAGTTGCCAAAGTTTGAGCAATCAGTTTTAAAGTTTTAAGTTATCTTCCTCGAACGACCGTACTTTGTATGGAAAACATGTGCGCCGAGGAACCAACTCGTAGCTAGTTGCGCCCTTACTTTGTTTCGAGTCCGCTCAACAACTTAAGTGAGCTGTGACTAGTTGCGACAAGTTTTCTTGTCGGAAGAGGCACCGCCAGCAGGCTCCTGATGTCCCGCACTCAGCGCTCGCGGCTAAGGTGCCTGCGCTGACAAGTTCCCTAAAAGCGTAGGGCAAAAACATACAAAGGAAGGAATCAAGTAAAGGAAATAACACAGCAATCTCTACCCAAAATAGAGTTATATTACAAGATAGCTTGTCGCAGCTCTAACAGATTGTTCTTATAACATGACCAGCAGCGACAAGAAAAAGAGAAAACGGGCGGTCTAATCAACGCGATCGCCCTCAACCCTCTTGATCTCGCTCACCTTTTCCACAATGGATGCGACAAGGGCCTTGAGCGCTTCCAGATCAGCATCCGGCGGCAGGGACCTGAGGACGTTGGTGAGGTTGAGGCCTGGGTTGCGGAAGGCCACCTTCACTAGCACCTTTTGAAGAACTCCCGCGCAGATCTTGCGCGACTCGTCGGCCAGCTGCTTTGGGATCTTCTCCCGGAGTCGCTGGAGGGCCGTCGCCACGCCTTTGAAGAACAAGCTGAGCTTGGCGCTGGGTTGGAGATGCTCATCGGAGGAGTACCCGAGATCCTCCATCCCCAGCTGCGCCAGCTCCCCGTCGATGGCTGCGGCAACATTCACCAGACCCTCGGTCCAGTGCTCCACAGTCTCCCTAAAAGCATTCTGGGCGGCAGCAGCACTCGCCAGCAGCGCCTTGTCGGCCTTGATCTTCTCCTTCAAGGCCACCTCCTGCTCCCTGGCACCGTCCAGTGTCTTGGTCAAAGTGGCCAGCTTCAACTCAAGATCTGCGTTGGAGTCCTTGGCGGCGCTAAGCTCTTTGCTCCTCTCAGCGAGGCGACCCTGCAGCTCGCCATGAGCGGCGGCGTCCTTCTCGCGCTCACGCTTGAGCGGGGCAAGCTCCTCCACGCTCGCCTTGAGATCGGCCTCCAGCTGCGCCGTCTTCATCTCCAGCTCCTTCTTCGCGGCCTCGGCAGCTGCGCAGCATCCTTTGCTTCCTTGAGAGCCCTGCCAATTGCTTGCTCGCGCGCGGCAAGCTCCTCCTCGTGGCTGTCAAGGTTGACCTTGTGCTGCGCCAACTCGCCTTCTTGCGCAGATAGCTTCTCGGCAGCGAGCCGCTGTTGGTCTTCGACCTCAGCCTTCTCGAGGAGGAAGGCTTTCCGCTGCTCGGCGACTTGCTCCCACTCCTTTGCCAGGGACCGGAGAGCTTCCTGCCTGAGACCCCGGAGCTCCTCCGCGTGCTTCTCGATGTCCACTCCCGCCTTCGCGACAAGCACTTCTCGGGATTCCAACTTGGCTTGTCGGGCGCGGTAAAGCAACAACAGCTTCCGCAGCAGCCGCTCCTCCTCAGGCTCGTCGCTGCTGCTGTTTGGCGCGTCGACCAGCGTCAGCCCAGCGGAGGCGAGCACGTCTCCATCCAAGGCTTCTCCTTCGACCGGCGCCCTGGACCTTGACGCCCAGGGGAGCTTGATGAAGATGTCGTCGCCGGCCTTCAAATAGGCGCCTGGCTGGGGCTCTTCGGAGCCTGGCGCTGCAGCAGTGGCGGAGGGATCGGCGGTCGGCGCAGCGCCTGGCACTCCTGCGGCCTCGGGGCCGTCAGTGCGATCGCCGGATCCCTCGCCAGCTTCTGCAGCAGCAGCTTTGGCGGCCTCTTCGCCAGCGGGCTCATCAACGCCGGCTTCTCCTTCGGTGGCAACAGCGTCGTCGGTATTGCTGCGCGCGTTTTCCTCGCCGGCGACCTCGGTTTCCATCGGCTCCGTGGCAGATGGATCTGACGAACGGAGAAAAGAGAAAAGTCAAGCAAATATCCAAAAAGAAAATCAGAAGAAGAAGAACCCAAGGGAAGTTTTAAAGCAAGAGGATTACCTGTATTAGGATTTGCAGTCGTGGTCTCAACCACCGGAGGGTCGCTAGTGCTGTCCCTTGCCAGAGAACTGTCCCTTGCCGGAGAATTCTCCCTTGCCGGAGAACGCTCCCTTGCCGAGGAATCCTCCCTTGGTGGTGTAGTCGAAGCAGATGGCATTTCGGGAGCGGCTTCCGGGCTCCCCTGGTGAGGCTGCTCTGCTCCTGCACGAACCAACAGTCAGATATTAGCAAAGGAAGAGCACCCATGCGCGCCTGAAAGCAGGAAATAAACTATACACTTACGTTGGGGGCTGCTTTGGGGAAAAGTTGCTGGGTCCGGCAAGATGGTCTCGGACACGCCCTCTGCTGTCGCGGTGGGTTCGTCGTCGATGACAATCACCGGGACCTTGGCACTCTTCGCCGCTCTCTGGGCCAGAGTCCTGAAAAGGAATGGGTTCGGAGTAAAGCAAATCAGATACAAGACAAAACAACAAGAATTGAAGAACTACAAACATGGCAAAGAATCTTACTCTTGTTCTTCCTCGTCGGAGCTGAGCGCGGAGAGATCGAAGTCCAGCTCGCCTCCGGTGCGACGAGGCGGAGGAGTAGTTTCCCTTGTCCGCTTGGCAGGAGCAGTAGCGGTGGGCCGGGAAGACCCCGCTCCAGTTGCCGCAGCGGCGTGAGGCGCTCCCGCGGCAACAGTGCTTGCCGCGGTAGAGCGTGTCACGCGGCACGGCGGCTGTTGACTCGTCTGCCGCCCCGCTACGTCCACGGCCTTGCGGAGACGCCTTCTTGGTGGAGCTGGGGGCTCCACTTGCGGCAAGCTGTCTAAAGGTTCAGGTCCGACAAGCTCTCCCTCGCCGGGCTCGCTTGACTCATCTTCGGGCCCGACAAGCTCTCCCTCGCCGGCAAACTCCTCGCGCTCGGCAAGGCTTGCCGCCTCTGCTGCCTCTGCCTCCTCCACGGTGAATCCAAACTCACCCGCGGCAGCGGCTGCCGCCGCCTCTTCCAGCCTAGTGGTGATGCGCTGCATCTCCGCGTCGGTGGTGTCGCGAGTAAGGCTCTTCTGCTCGTCGGAGCGGACCGGCACTTCAACCAAGCCGTCAAAGAACTCCTGCACGACGGCGTCTGCCGGCTCTTGCCAAGTTGGGACAATTCCACGCGAGTCGCACAACGGCATCATTGCACGGATGCGGTCGAGCGAGGAGTTGTTGCACAACAGAACGACACCCCTCGGCAACATGAATGGATGTTGAGGATCGCGCTTGAACAGTTCCAGGAGCATCGCGTCCAGCTCCAGGACAGTGAAGTTGAAGTTGAGGCCCGGGCGCAGCCTCATGATATCCGCCGAGTTCTGGAACTCCCAGGCAGGTCTCCTCCTCTCCTGGAGGGGGGCGATGCGGCGGCGAAGAAAAATCTGCGCCAACGACGCCTACGGTCAGCCCGGCAAGCCTGAGGCGAAGGATCCGGGTGACGGCAATCTTCAGCCTATCGTCTTCCGGGGCCACGTTGCTCCAATCGTTGCCGCGCGCTATTGGGGCTTGTCGCAGGGCGGTAAATGGCTGTGGGTTCTCCTCGACAATCCAGCACCACTCTGCTCTCCATTCCTCCCACTTGCTGCGGAGCTCTCCCTCTAGATAAGCTTCCTTCTTGCCGACTCTCGAGATCCAGGCGATTCCGCCGGATAAAGGCTCTCCTCTCTCGACTCGGGGCATAAAGAAGTGGCGAAAAAGAGCTACGTTTGGATGGACTCCGACAAAGTTTCCACAGAGATGTGCGAAAACTGCCATGGTCAGAACAGCATTGGGGGTGAAGTCAAGGAGGCGGAACCCGTAGGTGTTCATGATGTCACAGAAAAATTCAGAGAAGGGCGGCCAGAGCCCGTAGTAGAAGAACAGCGCAAAGAAGGGGTATCCGTTCGGAGCCAGTTCCGAAGCGGCAGCCGGGAGTACCTTCGTGCGCGGATGTGATCGCGTCTCCGTCGACCAGAAGAGGTAGTAGTACTCCCTCAGCTCCTTCGCGGCAAGCTGAGGGGGGAAGATGGCCCACTCCTTTCGCAGAGCCGCGAGCCGCTGCGCCTCGACCGATTTCACACCCTTCCCCTTGTCAGCTTTCGGAGCCATGGCGGAGGTGGTGGGGGAGATCAATGGTGTTTGTGGTGCTGGTGGCAATGGGGGGCGGCGCGATGCTCTCTTTCGGCTTTGAGAAGAAGGGGGGGGGGGAGCGGCAGAGATTTCCGAGATTGGAGTAGCAACCGGCGAGATGGGTGAACTGCCCCTATTTCCCCTGCTTATAAAGAGGGAGGGGGCGGACATTCCGCCTTTCCGAATAAAGAAACCACCCACGATCTCTCCCACGACGCCGCATTCGACGCGTGTCGTTGGGGGAGGGCGCGGTGGATACGGAGTAAGATACGGCATAACCCAGGCCGTGCATGCCCATGCCCTGTTTTGGGCCTGGCCCAACAGCGCTCGGCGCCATGTGTGGCCCAGGCCCGGGGGCTCCTGTCGGTGTACTAGAGTAGGGGTACCCTAGTATCCCGAACTTGTGCACGGGCAGTCGCAGCACAACGCGGCAAGGCTTGCCGGGCGACCGCCAAGGTCCTCCGTGGTTCCTATGGAGCCATTCAAGAACAAAGTATTCAAGCCAAGGAGACAAGGCCCCGGCAAGAGGAGCTTGCCGGGAAGGCCAACCAAGGAATCTAAAGGAACTTGCCTCGACGCGCCATGCGTCCCGGCGAGGCCCGGTGAGCGACAAGCTTCCGGACGCGACAAGACAACAACCGCGGCAAGGCGTTTGCCGCGGTAAGCTACCACTCTGTACCCGCGTTCCAGCACATCCACCAACGTGTCGCCCTGGGGTCTTTCCAGGCGCGCGTGGCAAGAGTCTGTGCAGCCAGCGGTGCGAGGTGGTGAGTGACGCTGACGAGATTGCCATCGTGGAGAACGGTGGCGTCCCTGACGGTCCTTTTCTGCACTATTTGGGCGACACAGACGGGCAATTAATGCTTTTGTCCCCTGCCGTCAGGGTTAGGTAGGATACACTGTACAGGTAGTTGTACCAACCGCAACACCTTTTCCGTTTTTACCCTTGACTATGTTGCCACCTGTCGGTGACCCCTTCAGCATATAAAAGGAGGCCCATGCGCAACAGAGGGGGGGGGGGTTCGAGACCAGAAAACACTCACGCTCGGTCTCGTTAGCAGCTCGTGTGTACTGTAGCACTCAGCGCCCCCGAGCAAAAACTCAATACAATCGGACAAGCAGCAGTAGGAGTGTTATCTCTCCGGAGAGCTCCGAAGCTGGGTAAACTGCTCGTGTGTTTCGCCTCGATCCGCTCTTCGTGCGATCTCCGCCCCCCGCCGAACCAAAAGGGGCTCTGTCTGCCGGTCCCCATAGGTGTTCGTGGATCAGCTTCCCCGACATAGGGGGATCCCATGCTTGTTACATGTCTTTCCAAAGCTTTACTTGCTATTCTCTATATCTTTATCTAAAGATTTGATGTATGTTGTCATCAATTACCAAAAAGGGGGAGATTGAAAGCACAAGTGCTCCCTAGATGGTTTTGGTAATTAATGTCAACATATCTCTTGTTGGACTAACACTTTTATCTAGTTTGTTTAAGATAAGTTCAACAATGGAGTGGCATGGACTAAAGGATGTGGGAACTCCTTCAAGATGATAAGGACAAAGGATTGGCTCATGCTTCAAGCTCAAGACTCTTCATTTTACATTTTAGTGATCCAAGATCACATTGAGTCTATAGGAAAAGCCAATACTATCAAGGAAGGATGAGGTGTTGCTTAATGAGCCTCTTGCTTCAAGTGCTTAGTGATATGCTCCAAATACCTGCAACTACTTTCCCACTTCCACACATTTGTCCTAAACCTAAAGTCAAACTCGGCCCCTCTGATTCTTTCTATCCAGCGCCACCGAGTTTGGATGTCTTAGCCACTGCCACAAACCCTAGGCAAATCGGTCTCACCGATAGGGATCTCGGTCTCACCGAGATGGGATTGTAATCTCTATGTGTATGTCCATTATCAAAATCGGTGTCACCGAGTTTGAGCAATCAGTACTACCGAGGTTACAATGCAAACTCTCCGGTTAACTTATTATCAAAATGGGTCCCGCCGAGTTTGAGTAATCGGTCCCACCGAGTTTGCCTGACCAACTCTCTAGTTAGCTAATTACCAAAATAGGTCCCACCAAGTTTGTGTAATCGGTCTCACCGAGATTACGTTATGCCCTAACCCTAACCATATCGGTCTTACCGAGTTGCATTTTGGTCCCATCGAAAATCCTAACTGTCACTAGGTTTACTAAATCGGTCAGACCGAGTTTGTTGATTCGGTCCCACCGAGTTTGGTAAATTGTGTGTAACGGTTAGATTTTGTGTGGAGGCTATATATACCCCTCGACCTCCTCTTCATTCGTCGAGAGAGCCATCAGACTGAACCTACACTTCCAGCATACTATCTCTGAGAGAAAACTACCTACTCATGTGTTGAGGCCAAGATATTACATTCCTACCATATGAATATTGATCTCTAGCCTTCCCCAAGTTGCTTTCCACTCAAATCTTCTTTCCACCAGATCCAAATCCTATGAGAGAGAGAGTTGAGTGTTGGGGAGACTATCATTTGAAGCACAAGAACAAGGAGTTCATCATCAACGCACCATTTGTTACTTCTTGGAGATTGGTGTCTCCTAGATTGGCTAAGTGTCACTTGGGAGCCTCCGACAAGATTGTGGAGTTGAACCAAGGAGTTTGTAAGGGCAAGGAGATTGCCTACTTCGTGAAGATCTACCGCTAGTGAGGCAAGTCCTTCATGGGCGACGACCATGGTGAGATAGACAAGGTTGCTTCTTCGTGGACCCTTCGTGGGTGAAGCCCTCCGTGGACTCGCGCAACTGTTACCCTTCGTGGGTTGAAGTCTCCATCAACGTGGATGTACGATAGCACCACCTACCGGAACCACGCCAAAAACATCCGTGTCTCCAATTGCATTTGAATCCTCCAAAACCCTTCCCTTTACATTCTTGCAAGTTGCATGCTTAACTTTCCGCTGCTCATATACTCTTTGCATGCTTGTTTGATATGTATTGTGAATGTTAAACTTGTGCCTAAACTCCACTTAAACTTTAAGAACTTAAAAACTGCAACTTTGGTACTTAGTGTCTAATCACCCCCCCCCCCTCTAGACACCTCTTCTCAAGGTCCTACAGAGACAAAGAATATTCTCAAGTATTAGCAGTTGAGTTGTCAATTCAACCACACCTGGATAACTTTGTATCTGTAGCAAAGTATTTAAGACAAAAGTAGTATGATAGTAATGGGACAGTGGCAAAAGTAATGATAGCAGTTTTGTAGTAATTGTAACAGTAGCAACGGAAAAGTAAATAAGAAAACCACAATATATGAAAAGCTCGTAGGCATTGGATTAGTGATGGATAATTATGTCTGATGCGATTCCTCATATAATAGTTATAACATAGGGTGACACAGAACTAGCTCCAGTTCATCAATGTAATGTAGGCATGTATTCCGAATATAGTCATACGTGCTTATGGAAAAGAACTTGCATGACATCTTTTGTCCTACCCTCCCATGGCAGCGGGGTCCTAATGGAAACTAAGGGATATTAAGGCCTCCTTTTAATAGAGTTCCGGATCAAAGCATTAACACATAGTGAATACATGAACTCCTCAAACTACGGTCATCACCGAGAAGTATCCCGATTATTGTCACTTCGGGGTTGTCGGATCATAACACATAATAGGTGACTATAGACTTGCAAGATAGGATCATGAACTCACATATATGCATGAAAACATAAT
Organism: Triticum dicoccoides; assembly: GCF_002162155.2. Classification (NCBI taxonomy): domain Eukaryota; kingdom Viridiplantae; phylum Streptophyta; class Magnoliopsida; order Poales; family Poaceae; genus Triticum; species Triticum dicoccoides. The sequence continues at coordinate 224,024,421 of NC_041387.1, read as the reverse complement.
AGGTTCAGATATGAAATCATGGTACTCGGGCCCTAGTGACAAGCATTAAGCATAGTGAAGTCATAGCAACATGAATCTCAGAACATAGTGGATACTAGGGATCAAACCCTAACAAAACTAATTTGATTACATGGTAAATCTCATCCAATCCATCACCGTCCAGCAAGCCTACGATGGAATTACTCACGCACGGTGGTGAGCATCATGAAATTGGTGATGGAGGATGGTTGATGATGACGACGGCGACGAATCCCCCTCTCCGGAGCCCCGAACGGACTCCACATCAGCCCTCCCGAGAGAGATTAGGGCTTGGCGGCGGCTCCGTATCGTAAAACGCGATGAAACTTTCTCTCTGATTTTTTTCTCTGTGAAACGGAATATATAGAGTTGGAGTTGAGGTCGGTGGAGCTCCAGGGGGCCCACGAGACATGGGGCGCGCCCAGGGGGAGGGGGAGCGCCCCCCACCCTCGTGGACAGGGTGTGGGCCCCTTGTCCTTGATTCTTTCGCCAGGATTTTTTTATTTTCCAAAAGTTATCTCCGTGGATTTTCAGGTCATTCTGAGAACTTTTGTTTTCTGCACAATAAACAACACCATGGCAGTTCTGTTGAAAACAGCGTCAGTCTGGGTTAGTTTCATTCAAATCATGCAAGTTAGAGTCCAAAATAAGGGCAAAAGTGTTTGGAAAAGTAGATACGTTGGAGACGTATCAGGGGGCATCGCCGCCCACACCACGAACTCGAGCGAGCTATCCTCGGCGTGGGTCCATGGCGCGGTCGGCAAGGTAATGGCGGCCCTGCCATCTTCGCGAGGCGCCGCTCGACGGCGCGCTCCTTCACCTTGCGCCCGGGCATACAAGGGGAGTGGGAAGCCAGGCGGAGGCTTCGATTGCCAAGGCCTGGCCACCTCTCGCCTCGCGCCAGCGTCACCGTGGAGGTGGAGTCGCTTCTTAGGCGGGAGAGGGTCTGGCCCCTCTCTAGGATCCTTCCCCTTCTCCGCCGCAGAGAACCTCCTGATCAGCACCATGGGAGCGAGGAGAAGAGGAGTTGAAGCAAGCAAGAGTAAGACGAAATAGAAACGTGCAGGGCCTCCGCCCGCTCGCATGTTTACAGCCGGGAGAAGGTAAATCGTCGGCCTCCCATGATTTCTAGTAATGATGATCCTTTCTGCATGCAGCATGCAGTTGTTAAGTCGAGAAGTTGTCGAGGCAGCATAGGGAAGCGGAGTCGCCCACTTGCAATCAATCTCCACGCGTCGTGAGGTCCGAAGGCTGTTAGGGCCCGCGACGCTCCGTCCTTGCCCTTTGGCTTCGCCTAGAGGCCAAGTCCAAGCACGCCTTGGGCCCGGGGGCTACTGTCGACGTCCTAGACTTGGGGGTATCCAGTCCTACCTGCCTGCGGCCCACAACATGGCTCCATTGACCGCCTGGTGCAGCCCAGCTTCGACATCAATGTCACAAGACCCTAACGAGGGGCCAAGCCTCGCAAGGCGGATGACGCCAAGACCCCTGAATGAGTTGGCCTCCTCAGGAGAGCTCCCGAGGGGCGGAGAGATCAATGCAGCTACCTCATGAGGCTCAGCTAATGTGGGCCGTGATGACCAAGGCTAGGAGGGTGCAGAGTGCAGGTTTCCTCTTTGGTGCAAGGGAGGCAAGCCACAGGCGGGGAGTCCTGAGGAATCTACCAAAGGTTTCCATTCTGGTGCAGCAAGACCAAGACCGTCAGGACGGCAAGACGGAGGTCATCACCGAGCCCACTGCAGCGTCACGACCAGAGGCTTTTCACAGGAGAAGAACACATTTGAAAGGATGGATTGTTCTACTTGTCCCCTTTTGAATCCCGCTCTTGTGGAACCCTTCCCGCTCATATTTGGGAAGAGTACCAAGGCAACTATATATAGGACTTAGCCACCACCATGGAGGGGGGTGAGCAGACAGAAACCAGAACAAGTAGAGCACCACACCAGCTCAAGAACACCTCACCTCCTGAGGTTTGTTCACCCTTGTAACTAGTTCATCCATAGTCCCTCGAGGCAATCCACCACACCACACTGGAGTAGGGTATTACACCACAATGGTGGCCCGAACCAGTATAAATCTCTGTGTCTCTGTGTCTTTGTGAGCTCTACGCGCTAGGCTAGGGAGGATCGCGAGTAAGTAGGCTGGCAGGTTGAGATCTCCGCACGCACCCCAGTGTTCGAACCTCTCACGGGTTGACGGACCTCGAAATCCAATAGGTCCCCGTTCAATCCCGTATGCATCAATTTCTATGCTAGGCTGAAGCTGCTATCACCTTTGCCCTCCAATACATAGTCCTATAAACATACAATTAACCCTATTGTGTGATCCACATGCACGCTCATATGATGGGCACCAAAGGACAGCAACATATAACCACAAGCAAATTAAACCAATCATAGCAATTCACCAACCGCCGATAAGACAACAAAAATCTACTCAGACATCATAGGACGGCAACACATCATTGGATAATAATATTAAGCATAAAGCACCCTATTCAAGTATAGGGTACAATGGGTTGCGGGAGAGTGGACCACTGTAGATAGATGGAGGAAGGTGATGGAGGTGTTAGTGAAGACGCGGGAGTTGTTGGAGTAGATCGCCGTAACGTGTTGCTTGCCTCGGCGGCGTTTCGGCGCCACCGATAGAGAGGGGGAGACAGCCCCCTCCTTCTTCCTCTTCCTTGACCTCCCACCTAGATGGCAGGAGGGTTTCCCCTCTGGTCCTTGGCCTCCATGGCGGTGCAGGGGCGGGAGCCCCTTCGATATTGGATCTCTCTCTCTCTCTCTCTCTCTCTCTCTCTCTCTCTCTCTCTCTCTCTCTCTCTATCTCTCTATTTCCTTCTGTTTCCGCATTCCGAGATACTGGCCTTTCGCCGTTTCTTAAATTCCCGGAGATCCCTAACTCCGATTGGGCTGAAATTTTAACATGATTTTCATCCTGATATTATCTTGCTTGCACCAAAATAAGGGCACCAACTGCCTTACAGGATGGCCATAAGCCTCCCAGGCAAGCCCAGGGTAGGGGGACGCGCCCCTAGGGCTTATGGGTCCCTCGGGCATTGTCTCGCGTTGATTCCAATTCCCAAAAGAAGATATATTCCAAAAAAATCTCCTTAAGTTCTTATTGCGTTTGTAATTCATTTGGTAGGGCTATTTTGCAAAACAAAAAACATGCGACAAATAGGAACTGCCACTGGGCACTGCATCATTATGTTAGTCCAAAAATCAGTATAAAAAGTTGCCAAAAGTATATGAAAGTTGTAGAATATTGGCATGAAACAATCAAAAATTATAGATACGACAGAGATGTATCAGCATCCCCAAGCTTAATTCCTGCTCGTCCTCGAGTAGGTAAATGATAAAAAAGGTAATTTTTGATGTGGAATGCTACCTAGCATAATCTTGATCACATTATCTAATCATGGCATGAATATTAAGAAATGAGTGATTCAAATCAATAGTCTATCATTTGACTTTAAGACAATAATACTTCAAGCATACTAATAAAGCAATCATGTCTTCTCAAACTGACATGGCCAAAGAAATTTATCCCTACAAAATCATATAGTCTGGCTATGCTCCATCTTCATCACACAATGTATTTCATCATGCACAACCCCGATGACAAGCCAAGCAATTGTTTCATACTTTTAATGTTCTCAAGCCTTTTCAACTTTCATGCAAGACATGAGCGTGAGCCATGGATATAGCACCATAGGTGGAATATAATATGATGGTGGAGGTTGTGTGGGGAAGACAAAAAAGGAGCAAGTCTCACATTGACGCGGCTAATCAATGGGTTGTGGAGATGCCCATCAATTGATGTCAACGCGAGGAGTAGCGATTGCCATGCAACGGATGCACTAAGAGCTATAAGTGTATGAAATATCAAACTGAAAACTAAGTGGCTGTGCATCCAACTTGCTTGCTCATGAAAACCTCAGGCATTTGAGGAAGCCCATCATCGGAATATACAGGCCAAGTTCTATAATAAAAATTCCCACTAGTACATCAAACTGATAGCTCAAGAGACTCTCTATATGAAGAACATGGTGCTACTCTGAAGCACAAGTGTGGTAAAGGATACTAGCATTGCCCCTTCTCTCTTTTCTCTCATTTTTTCGATTTGTTTTCTCTTTTGGGGGGGGGGGCTTTCCTTTTTTTGGCCTCTTTTTTTCGTCTGGAGTCTCATCCCAACTTGTGGGGGGATCATAGTCTCTATCATCCTTTCCTCACTAGGACAATGCTCTAATAATGATGATGATCACACTTTTATTCACTTACAACTCAATATCACAACTCGATATCCAGAACAAAGCATGATTCTATATGAATGCCTTTGGCAGTGTACCATTATGTGCAATGTTCTAGCATATTAAGGATATCAAAAAATGGATAAGCCATGAAAATATCATGCTAGCTGTCTTATGATCACGCAAAGCAATATGACAATGAATGCTCAAGTCATGTATATGATGATGGCAGAAGTTGCATGGCAATATATCTCGGAATGGCTATGGAAATGCCATAATAGGTAGGTATGGTGGCTGTTTTGAAGAAGATATAATGAGGCTTATGTGTGATAGAGCGTATCATATCACGGGGTTTGGATGCACCGGCGAAGTTTCCACCGACTCTCGAGGTGAGAAAGGGCAATGCATGGTACCAAAGAGGCTAGCAATGATGGAAGGGTGAGAGTGCGTATAATCCATGGACTCAACATTATTCATAAAGAACTCACATACTTATTGCAAAAGTTTATTAGCCATCGAAGAAAAGTACTAATATGCATGCCCCTAGGGGGATTGATTGGTAGGAAAAGACCACCACTCATACCCGACCACCACTCATAAGGAAGATAATCAAAAATAAATCTTGCTCCGACTTCATCACATAATGGTTCACCATACGTGCATGCTTCGGGAATCACAAACATTAACACAAGTATTTCTACCAATCCACAATTACTCACTAGCATGACTCTAATATCACCATCTTTATATCACAAAACTATTGCAAGGAATCAAACATATCATATTCAATGATCTACACGTTTTATGTAGGATTTTATGACTAACTATGTGAATGACCAATTCCTGTCAACTTTGTAAATAGATATAAGTGAAGATGAGAGTGTAACTCTTTCTACAAAATATATGCCCATTCTAACAAATACAAGTAAAGCAAAAGATCATTCTACAAATGGTTTTTTATGTGTAGAGAAAAAGGCAATCCAAACTTCAAATGATATAAGTGAAGCACATGAAGGATTCTATAAATCCACACTCAAAAGATATAAGTGAAGTGCATGAAGCATTCTATAAAGCAACCAAGGACCATCTCATACCAGCATGGTGCATAGAAGGAAAAGGAAAAAATAAAAACAAAAGATGCTCCAAGAATTTGCACATATCATATGAAGAATAAAAATATAGCTCCAAATAAAATTACCGATGGTCGTTAGAAGAAAGAGGGGATGGCTTCCGGGGCATCCCCAAGCTTAGTTTCTTGGGAGTCCTTGAATATTACCTTGGGATGCCTCGGGCATCCCCAAGCTTATGCTCTTTCACTCCTTATTCCTCCATCCATTGTGATTTCACCCAAAACTTGAAAACTTCAATCACACAAAACTTAACAAAACCCTCATGAGATCCGTTAGTATAATAAAGTAAATCACCACTTTAAGTAATGTTGTGAACTCATTCCAAATTCATACTAGCATTATATATAGTGTAGCCTAGCTTCACCATGATTCATACCCCCCGATACTACCCATAGATTCATCAAAATAAGAGAACAATGCATAGAAAACAGAACCTGTCAAAAACAGAACAGTCTATAGTAATCTGAACATCTACCTTACTTCTGTAACTCCAAACATTCTGACAAATTAGGACAAAATAATAAATTTTATATCAGTACCGTGTAAAAAAATTAGCAACTTTTGACATTCCAATAAAAATGTAAATTCACGCGCTACAGCTAAAGTTTCTGTTTTTCCACTGCACATACCAAACAAGAAATCTAATCATCCTAAAGGAAAATCTTGGCACATTATTTTTATAATACAATGGATTTGTACAAGGGGATAATTATTTTTGTTGAAAAGTTTCTGTATTTCAAGATTAGCAAAGTTTTCATGGGCATGAAGAAAGTTCAAGGAGCTCCCCCAGTTCAACAGTTCTCGTCCTTCTTACTTTCACTTTTCTTTTTCAAAAGTTTTAGGTTACCCACTATTTTTTTTGTTTTTAAACTTTGTAAAAGAACTCAACAGAAATAAATGAATCTCTAAAACTTTCGGGTTGTCTCCCTGGCAGCGCTTTCTTTAAAGCCATTAAGCTAGGCATATAGTGCTCAAGTAATGGATCCACTCAGTTCCCAAGGTATATCAAAGCCAATTTTAATTAATAATGATTTGTGATTTAGTAGTGAGCACAAAGTAACATATATCATGCAACAACAAAGTCTAACTCTCTTCCTATGCATCGACATGTCATAAAGAACAATTCATGCACACATAGTAAAGGCCAATACATAGCATAAATAGTTTCTTGCAATTTTATCGTATTGGAAACATAGAGAGGCGGAGATATAGTTCCACTCTCATAATAATTGCAAGTAGGAGCAACAAGCACATGCATATTATATTTATCAAAATCATGATGTGCAATGGTAAAAGGCAACCCATCAATATAATCCTTAATAAGTGCAAACTTCTTCAATAAAGTGTAGTTGGGAGAATTCGAAAAGATAATAGGACTATCATGTGTGGGTGCAATAGCAACAATTTCATTCGTAACATAAGGAACTATAGAAAGTTCATCTCCATAAGCATCATTCATATTGGCATCATGGACACAAGCATAAACAAGCATCAATATCATCAAAAAGGGATATTTCAAATGAATCAACGGGATCATAGAAATCATCCTTCGGTAAGAACGAAGGGAAATTAAACAATGTATGAGTTGAAGAGTTACTCTCATTAAAAGGTGGGCACGGGTAGCTAATGCGCTCTTCCTCCTTTTGTTCTTCGCTCTCCTCATCATTTTTTTCATCTAATGAGCTCACACTGTCATCAATTTCTTCTTCCATAGTTTACTGCAAAATATTAGTCTCTTCTTGGACAGCGGAGACTTTCTCAATAAATGCATCAATATCGGCATTGTATTCATAATTTGTCATAGCAATATTTAAGTATAACATAATTTCCTGGTCTGTAAACAGCATCGTCATAATTTTCACACTTTTCAAAAAAAGATTCAATTTCATAAGCACCCTTAAAAGCAATGAATTATTCGATTCGTTCCACATCACAGTAATCATATATACAATATATATCATTAAATTTACATTAAAAGGGAAGGTGTGGAGCCTTCATCCTAGAGCAACAAGTATAATCATATCTCCAGCATAAATTCCGAGCCTACGAACACAAGATATGAATTTGATCCCATAAGTGATATAATCCCTAAAGTATTCACGTTAATCCAATGTGTCTCCCATTATCAAGTTGAATAGTGTTTTCTCAGGATTATCAAAGTAGTGTTTAATATTTTCCACATAACGAGCATCGAGGGTTTTAGGAGGTTCCCCATCTCCATGAGAAGCAAGTACACCTAATTTGTTTGGTATTTCATGTTCCATATCCATAAATAAAGATATAGAGCAACTTAGAACAAAAAATAAAATCTACTTAGTGATGGAGCAATCAAGCACACACGACAATATTCACCCCACGCTATTGCTCCCCGGCAACGGCGCTAGAAAAAGGTCTTGATAACCCACAAGTATAGGGCGTCAATTGTAGCCTTTCTCGAGTAAGAGTGTCGAACCCAACGAGGAGCTAAAGGTAGAACAAATATTCCCTCAAGTTCTATCGACCACCGATACAAGTCTACACACACTTTACGTTCGCTTTACCAAGAACAAGTATGAAACTAGAAGTACATTGTAGGTGTGAAGGGATAGGTTTGCAAGATAATAAGGGCACGCAAATAAAAACTAGGGTCTATTTAGATAAATAAACAATTGAGTTAGCATAGCGAGTGTGGAAAAGTGGTGATAGGAGTTGTGGAATTGTACCTAAGCAATTGACTATGTTACTAGACTGATAGCAAGTTTTATGTGGGAGAGACCACTGCTCGCATGTCATCCGTTACTTGGAATTATATACACTTATGATTGGAACTATTAGCAAGCATCCGCAACTACTAACGTTCATTAAGGTAAAACCCAACCATAGCATTAAGATATATTGGTCCCCCTCCAATCCCATATGCATCAATTTATATGCTAGGATGAAGCTGCTATCACCCTTGCCCTCCAATACATAGTCCTATCAACAAACAACTAACCCTATGGTGCGCGCGCTCATATGATGGGCACCAAAGGACAACAACATAACCACAAGCAAATTAAACCAATCATAGAAATTCACCAATAATAGATAGGAAAACAAAAATCTACTCAGACATCATAGGATGGGAACACATCATTGGATAATAATATGAAGCATAAAGCACCATGTTCAAATAGAGTGTACAACGGGTTGCGGGAGTGGACCGCTGTAGATAGATGGGGTAAGGTGATGGAGGTTTTTGTGAACATGATGGAGTTGTTGGAGTAGATTGCCGTCACATGATGATTGCCCCAGCAGTGTTCCGGCGCCATCGGGAGAGAGGGGGGAGAAGCCCCTTCTTCTTCTTCCTTGAGCTCCCCCCTAGATGGGAGGAGGGTTTCCCCTCTGGTCCTTGGACTCCATGCCGGTGGAAGGGAGGGAGCCCCTCCGAGATTGGATCTCTCTCTCTCTCTCTCTCTTTCTCTCTGTGTGTGTGTGTGTGTGTGTGTGTGTGTGTGTGTGTGTGCGTGTGTGTGTGTGTTTCCTTCCATTTTGTGTTCCCAGATTTTGGCCTTTCACCGTTTCTATATTCCCGGAGATCCGTAACTCTAATTGGGATGAAATTTTAACATGATTTTTATCTAGATATTATCTTTCTTGCGGCGAAATAAGGGCACCAACTGCCTTAAGGGGTGGCCGCAAGCCTTCCAGGCACGCCCCTAGGGCTTGTCGGCCCCTCGGGAATCGTCTCGCGTTGATTCCAATTCCCCAAAATCACATATATTCCAAAAGAAATCGCCATAAGTTTTTATCGCATTCGGACTTTGTTTGGTATGGATATTTTGCAAAACAAAAAACATGCAACAAACAGTAACTGGCACTGGGCATTGGATCAATATGTTAGTCCCAAAAACAGTATAATTTTTTTCCAAAAGTAGATGAAAGTTGTAGAATATTGGCATGAAACAATCAAAAATTATAGATATGACGGAGACGTATCAGTTAATTTCAACCCTCGGCTTGTACTCCCCCCCCCCCGGCGTTTCATAATGTAGTGCATATAGATCCGGGTTTGGACACTTGTTAGCTTCTAATTTTGACTTGTTGCTTGTAGGTACATATGCCCTTCGCAAGGATCCATGCATCGACCCTTTTTGCATATGGGGCAATGAGATATTCATGAACAAGCATCAAGTGAGGAAACATATGGGGATTATTAGCAAAAAGATACGAATGGTGGCAAGAAAATTATTTGTTTATGCTCTATCCAACACAACAGTGAGTTGTAGGATGGTAACTACAAACTCTGCAGCCTCCTCCTTTTACTGCCCATAATGAGTTTGTAGAAAACAATGTCTGGATCTTTTTCGTTTGCAGTGGTTCCCAAAGCAGTTCACTCAAGATTACCTCGCAAAGTACATGATTGGTGGACATGCAATGAAGGATAAAGTATTTTATCTGGACTATAATGAGCATCGAGAAGTCCTAATGAAGACAGTGAAGGATGGACGACAAACCATCACAAGGGGTTGGCCTAGAGTCATGCGCGCATTACGCATGGAGGAGGGCACAACATGGGCATTCCGTATGGATGTAACGGTTGTCGGTGTCAAAACCGGCGGATCTCGGGTAGGGGGTCCCGATCTGTGTGTCTAAGGCTAATTGTAACAGGAGGCAAGGGACACGATGTTTTACCCAGGTTCGGGCCCTCTCGATGGAGGTAAAACCCTACTTCCTAGTTGATTGATATTGATGATATGAGTATTACAAGAGTTGATTTACCACGAGATCGTAGAGGCTAAACCCTAGAAGCTAGCCTATGATGATTATGATCGTCCTTCTAAGGACTAAACCCTTCGGTTTATATAGACACCGAAGGGGGATAGGGTTTACACAGAGTCGGTTACAAAGAAGGAAATCTATTATCCGGATCCCAAAGCTTGTCTTCCACACAAAGGAGAGTCCCATCGGGACACGGGACGAAGTCTTGAGTCTTGTATCTTCAAGGTCCAACAGTTCGGCCAAAGTACATAGTTCGGCTGTCCGGATACCCCCTAATCCAGAACTCCCTCAGTAGCCCCTGAAACAGGCTTCAATGACGATGAGTCCAGCGCGCAGTTTGTCTTCGACATTGCAAGGCGGGTTCCATCTACTAATACTCCAAAATAATTACCGAACACTTAAATCATGTCCGGATCTGCAAGACGACTTTCACATACCACCGCAGAGAGAATGATATTTCACAAACATAATCTTCTGACAACTTTAGATGAAGTGACACGACAAAGATGGTCGAGTCATTATTGAATCGTATTCCCACAACCAGCTACCGCACATATCGAGGTGGTTTCCTCGGCACGTCTTGTCGGAGCAAAAATCATGTCCCCTTATTACGGGATTTTCATCAATATGGGTACGGGTAACCCAACCGCGCCATCAATCGTGGCACTTGGAAATAAGCAATTTTCAACAGGCGAGGGGGAGGTGCACCATTTTTCGTTGCCTCTATAAAGGGATAAGGATTCCTCCTTTTTACCCACGCCTTCTTCCTCCTCTGCTTATCCATTCTTACACCCTCGAGCTCCAGCACCCCAGTTCATGCCTTCTCCACATAGCCGAACATGTCCGGAGCAGGAGGCAAGTGGGTGGCCTCCACCGTGAAGGAGGAGCATATTACGAAGCTCCGGGCGGCCGGATAATTGGCCACAGATATCGCGCACCGGCTACCGGACGTAGGGCAGATCATTCCAGCTCCGGGACCCCACGAGAGGGTCGTGTTTCTCGCCCATTTCGTCTGTGGACTGGGATTTGCACTTCATCCCTTCGTCCGCGGGCTCATGTTTTACTACGGGCTAGATTTCCATGATCTAGCCCCAAATTTCATCCTCAACATCTCGGTGTTTATCGTCGTGTGCGAGACCTTCCTCCGCATCAAACCTCACTTCGGCTTGTGGCTACGAACCTTCTGCGTGAAGCCGAAGATCGTGAGCGGCCAGCAAGTGGAGTGCAGAGGCGCCATGGTGGGCAGGATGCCCAACGTTACCTGCCTCGAGGGCTCCTTCATGGAGACCGTAAAGGGGTGGCGATCGGGGTGGTTCTACATCACTGAGCCACGCGACGCCAACTGGGCGGTGGCCCCCGAATTTTGATCCGGAATTCCCATGCAGCTCACCTCCTGGAAAAAGAAGGGCCTGGCCTGGGGCAAACCTGAGGAGCTGACAGGACTTCAGAACTGCATCATGAGTATGATGGACAAGAAAGTCAAGCTTGTCAACGTGGTCCAGGTCATGCTCGTCCGCCGCATTGTTCCTCGCCAAAGACGGGCATTTACTCTGTCGGAGTTCGTTCTGACCAAACACCAGACACTTAAAGAGCTCTACTGCACGACACACAAGGACGCATGGAAGGTGATGTTCAAGGCCTCCAAAATACCTCCTCCCACATCCGAGGACCGCGGGCTTCATGCCATGCGGCTCCCCAGCCCGGTGAGTTTTCTGACCATCACCAGATGTAGTTTTCCCACCGTACTCATGGGAGGATTTTATGTCATCGTGTGTGTTTAATTAGGAGTATGTGGTGACGGCGGAGCAGATTGACTGTCCGGCTCCACTGCCAGAAGGTCCAGCAGACGCTGTCCTGACGGAGATGCTAGTCCTGGCACCTTACAAGGCGCCGGAAAAGAAGGCCGAAAAGAAGGCCCCGGATACCAGGAAGGGTCTCCGGCGTAAGGTCCTACCGGATGCCTCATCCGCAGACGATGAGGCACACTCCTCCCCTAAAGGGGAGGAGGAAAAGGAAGGGGTTGCCCCACCTGAGGAGGCCGAAGGGCCCAAGAGGGCGACCCAGGGGACCGGGAAGGGTCCCCGGTGCAAGGCTGTCATAAGCTCGTCGTCCGAAGACGTCGAGGCGGATTCCTCCCGCGAAGGTAGTGGGAAACACGAGGAAACTCCGCCTCCCCGCACTGGGAAGGAGAAGAAGAGGAAGGCCGCCCAAGATGGGGAGGCTAGGAAGCCCAAGAAGGGAAAGGCGTCCATTCCGGATTACATCACCACGGTCGCCTACAGCGAGGAGGAGTGGCTGCCCAGGGGGAAGCCCCTAGTAAGATCGTAAGTATCCGTACTCTGTTGTATTTTAGTGCGACTTCGCTTCATAGTCTGTTATAACGCCGAACACGTATATGCAGTCCGGCCAAGGTCCATCCCTAGGTATCTTCTTCGGATGGGTGTTTGAGCGATTCGGCGATGAACTCGCTCCCAACGGCCACTTCCCCTCGTCCCGTGGATGACACGGAGGTGTTGTCCCAAAGGCTCCCAGAGCAGGGGGAGGTGACTCTGGAGACGCCCCAAGGTGAAATTCCAGACGCCGGGCACACGGGGCGCAAGATCCCTGCGGATTGTGCCGACGGGAGCCGCAACAAGCCGGGTTCCCAGCCGGACACTATACTGGAACCCCCAAAGGTTCCAGATTCGGGTAGGCAGCCCCTCGCCAAGGAGGGCGAGCCGTCCGTGCCGATAACTTCCATTATGCCAGAGGCGTTGGATAGTCTTCTGGAAGCGCTTCACGGTGCTTCCATGGATGAAGAGCACCGTACTATTATGAGCACGGTGATTCAGAGGGTTCGGTCCTCCAAAAGCGGATTGACCGAAGCCTGTACCAGCTTCCTAACAGGTTTTTAGGTAAGTAATCGAAAGTGTGTGAAATTATCACCCGATAGACCGTAGCCCCTGATACTCTGTTTGGTGTTCGGAAAGAATAGCCAAACGGAGGGTCAATTTTAATTCGTAGGAGTCTAATATTAGGTGTCTATGTGAATGAGCAGGCGGTGCTGCTTGCCGCTGCTGCCCGCACAGCGGAGGTCTCCGGACTCAAACAGGACCTGGAGCTGGCCCAGGGAGAGCTCAGCCTCACGAAGAGGCAGCTCGAAGAGAACAAAGGTGAGTGATACCCCGTTTGCATATCACAAAGAATAGAAAAAATTGGTGACGCTAAAAAGCATCATGATTTTGTAATAGGGGCCACGACCGAAGTGGCGTCCCTAAAGAAAGCGCTTCCTGAGGCCGAAAACAAGGCGGCCATGGAGCGCATTGAGTGTGAAAAGCAAAATGCTAGGGTGGGCGAGTTACACCAAGAGCTCCAGGAGCTCAGCAAGAAGTTCGAGTCCTTGGAGCGTGACCTCAAGACGAAGGAGTCTGAGCTTGCGAAGGCCCTTTTGAGCATGAAAGACGCCAAGGACGAAGCCAAAAAGGCCCAGCAGGAAATCCAGGCGGCCAATAAGATAGCGGCGGGTAAGTCATTCTTTATGTAAAGCAAGCATGTGGAGGAGACGTTTCTTTTACTTACCCAAATTCGGAGCTCTCCAGGGGCATTCGCAGATCTGCCACGCAGCATATCAGATGTTGCGGAGTTCTACCGTGCCGACGAGGGGAGCTCAACAGAGAAGCTGTTCTGGTCCCAGTATGCTAGAGACGAACACCCGATGCCTCTGAGTGACCAATTGAAGCAATTGGTTGAACTCCACAGGGCGACCGAAGTTGCTATGAAATATTTCATAGTTCGGATGTGGCCTGGTGAGCCCCTGCCCGCCAGCTACTTTGGTCTGATAAAGTGGATGGTAAATGCCTGTCCGTGGCTTGAAGTGATCAAGCGATCCGTTTGCATTGAGGGTGCCCGCCGAGCCTTTGCCCGTGCAAAGGTTCATTGGGGCAAGCTGGATGAGGAGAAGTTGGTGAAGGATGGACCGCCGGAGGGCAAGGCGCATCGCTGTCCGGAAACATATTATGATGGCGTTATGAAAGGCACTCGTCTCGTGGCCGATGAATGTACAAAGGCCACTATCTTTGAGTGAATGTACTTTTTTCGTTTTTATAATATAAACACAAAGTTATTTGCGCTATATAGCGCTTTGTTTTGATTTAAAATATTACCTTCTGTGCGGCTGTTTATAAAATTCTGAAAGTAGGGCAGTCGTCGGCTTCCGCCCCCACATAACTAGTACTGGGGTGTTCGTGGAAAAAACCTAGACACTCTTTATCCAAATGTTTGGTCCCTGAAGGAGGTGTTTGGCGCAGCGAATAAGGCAATCGGACTATGCGGCTTTATAACTTTCACTTAGCCAGAGAAGTCTACAATTTTCAAATTCGGCGAAGCCCCTAGAATTCGGAAAGCCGAATTGGGGCGCTATATACGCCTAAATCGGAAGAGACCGATTCCTCGCCTAAAGCGGAAAAATCTTTAAGGATTTTAAGACATCTCGAATAGAGACCAGCTCTCGCTGCATCATGCTGGTCAGTTTTCGGCTTTCTCCACTGAGGTGCTCGTCCGGAAGAACTGGGACACAATCACAGTAGTTCTCCCTGCGCTACCTTAGCCGATATAACGGAATGTAAGGTACCAAAACAAGGGAGCCGGGAAAACCCAACTATTGACCCAAGACATGATTCGGAGCTGATGCATATAATGCTATAAGTTCGGGGTGCCGCACTATTGAAAGTGGTCGGACTTGTCTTGCTGTATTATGGGGCGCCATAAGGAGCCCCTGGCAAACTGAACATACCAAGGTGTACGGATGCAATATTAAATAAACATTTATAGGAAAAATGTGCAAATAGGAATAATAAGCTGACGCTATATATTATCTCCCGTTGATGAATAATACGACTAAGCGTATGTTTACAATGAATGCGTTAAGCAGAAGTAAATAGGACTATTTAACATGTCCTATCCAAGGGCGAGCCGCATGTAGGTATATAAAGCATGTATAACAATCGTGAACAGATTCCACCTGGGTATTCCCTTTGTGCGCAAAGCCTTTTGCCTCCTTGGTTTTCTCTCCTATGCAAGTCCGAGAATCCGGCTCTTCTGAAGAGGCTGCCCAAAAGTAGTGTCCTGAAAGATAATAGGGGGGTTATTAAAGTATGATGCGGCTGTACCGCGCTGTTGACAGAGTCACTATTGCGCCTCCGCCTATGCCCATGGTATTTTGAGTGCGTAATGGTGTACGCGCGGCACGAATGCTGCGTTGATGGGGCTGGAGCGGAGGCCTGACTACTAGTCGCTCTCTTGGCATGCCTAGCAATCCTGTTGCGGGGTACTCCAGACTCGCTTGACGGTGTTCGGGGTTGTTGTCGCCGGATTGGTGGTTTGCCGGAGAAGGCTGCATGTACTTCTGCCGCAAGGGCTGCAATATGCTCTTCTATACGGAGAGAGCGGTCCATGTTTCCGTTGACTGTTAGGACCCCGCGAGGTCCTGGCATCTTGATCTTGAGGTATGCATAATGTGGCACCGCATTGAATCGAGCGCACACGGTTCGTCCAAGCAGTGCGTGATAACCACTACGGAAAGGGACAATATCGAAGATTAACTCCTTGCTTCGGAAGTTATCCGGAGATCCAAAGACCACTTCCAGTGTTATGGAGCCCGTGCAACGGGCCTCTACTCCTGGGATTACACCTTTGAAGGTGGTTTCAGTGGGCTTGATCCTCGAAGGGTCAATGCCCATTTTGTGCACTGTGTCGTGATAGAGCAGGTTCAGGCTGCTGCCGCCATCCATAAGGACTCGCGTGAGCTGAAATCCGTCGATGATTGGGTCTAGTACCATTGCGGCTGAACCGCCGTGATGGATGCTGGTAGGGTGATCCCTACGATCAAAGGCGATCGGACAGGCTGACCATGGGTTGAATTTTGGGGCGACTGGATCCATCGCATAGATGTCCCATAGTGCTCGCTTCCATTCCCGTTTGGGAATGTGGGTGGCGTAGATCATGTTGACTTTTTTCACCTGGGGAGGAAATTTCTTCTGTCCCCCCATGTTCGGATGCCGGGGCTCCTCGTCATCGTCATTGTGCAGCCCCTTGTCCTTGTTTTCGGCGTTTATTTTACCGGCCTGTTTGAACACCCAGCAGTCTCTATTAGTGTGGTTTGCTGTCTTATCTGGGGTGCCATGAATTTGGCACGAGCGGTCAAGTATGCGGTCCAGACTGGACGGTCCCTGATTGTTTCTTCTAATGGCTTTTTCCGCTGACCGGATTTCGAGCCACTGAATCCGGCGTTGACTATCGTGTCTTCAGTGTTGTCGCCGTTGTTCCATCGCTTATGTCTGTTGCACCGTGGCTTGCCGTTATTGTCATGGACATTTGAGGTGCCGGAATTTATTGGCGTGGTGCTACTGCGAGCCAACCAGCTGTCCTCGCCCGCACAAAAGTGGGTCATGAGTGTCGTGATGGCTGCCATGGACTTTTGTTTTTCCAGGCCAAGGTGTCGGGCGAGCCACTCATCACGGATATTATGCTTAAAGGCCGCAGGGCTTCGGCGTCCGGACAGTCGACTATTTGGTTCTTTTTAGTTAGGAACCGAGTCCAGAATTTCCTGGCCGACTCTCTGGGCTGTTGGGTAATGTGGCTCAAGTCATCGGCATCCGGTGGTCGCACGTACGTGCCCTGGAAGTTGTCGAGGAACGTGTCCTCCAGGTTTTCCCAACTGCCAATGGAATGTGCCAGCAGGCTGTTTAGCTAGTGCAGGGCCGGTCCTTTGAGCTTAAGGGGATGGTACTTGATGGCGTGTAGATTGTCTCCGCGGTCCATGTGAATGTGGAGGAGGAAATCTTCGATCCATACTGCGGGGTCTGGTGTGCCATCGTATGACTCGATGTTTACGGGTTTAAACCTTCTGGGAATTCATGATCTGGTTGTGCGGCGCCTCTATGCCGGGCTATGTGGCTACGCAGTTCTAATGAGTCTGGTTGGCAGTATTTGGCCCGGCTGGACTTGTTGATAGTGTATCTGGCGTGACGATCAACTTCACGTGTTGGGGCGTGCCCCCGCGATGCGCAGATCGATCTTGGATGTCCTGCCTTGTTTTCCAGTATATCTTGCAGGTCCTGCCTATTGCCCCGGGCCGTAGTGTATTGGCGTAGGGGTGCGGGCTGGTATTCGGGCTGATACACCGTTTTATCCCGGCCACGAGGTGGCCGGTCAGCCATGTGGCGCTCGAGTCCATATTCCTCAGCTGCCAGGACATCAGTCCATCTGTCTGTGAGCAGGTCTTGATCAGCTTTGAGCTACTGCTGTTTCTTTTTAAGGCTCCTTGCAGTGGCGATAAGCCGGTGCTTGAAGCGCTCCTACTCCACCGGGTCCTCAGGCACGCCGAACTCGTAGTCGCCGAGGCTAATCTCGTCTTCGGAGGGGGCATGTAGCTGTCCTCCTCCGGATATCCGTCTGTCGCCTGTTCGTCTGGGCTGACTTGCCGTCTTCCTATTCGGCCTGCTTGAAGGAAGGCTGATCGGGGTTGTATTCATCTTCGGCACCATCCGGATTGTTTTCGTCTCCTGTCCAGGTATTGCTGTGGCAGAGCTTGGAGCGGCATCGACGACGCCCATGCTTTGCTTTCTTCCCTGAGGGGTTATCCTCCATTGCCTCATCGCCTTTGGTTTCTTTCGGAGTGTCCACCATATATATATATCATATGAGAAGGTGGCTGTCCACCGCCCCGTGGGCGGTGGTTCCTGTTCTTCTCCTACATCGTTGTCCATACCGTCGTTGTGTTCAGAGTCGAAGTCAAGAACGTCGGTTAAATCATCGACCGTGGTAATGAAATGGGTGGTGGGTGGGCAACGAATTCCTTCGTCGCCTGCTTCCCACTCGAGCCGGACACAATTCGGCCAAGAGTCTGCTGACAAAGAGAGAGACTTTAACGAGTTCAGCATGTCGGCAAAGGGCGAGTGCTGGAAGATATCCGCAGTGGTGAACTCCATTACTGGATCCCAACCAGATTCGGTGGGCTCGGGTGTGCACGGACTGGAACCAACAACCGGATACGAGTCCGTGGGTCCGGTGTCACAGACTTCCTTGGGGGTGATGTCTGTGTTCGGCTGTACCGCCAATGGGTGTGCGTCCTCCGAGGCTGGGTCCATCCACCCATCCTCAGGCGACGCAATCTACCCCGGATTTAAGTCCGGGGCTCCTGCAGGGGCGATATCCCGAGCATTGTCCGACAGCAGGTCTAAGCCGTGCTCATCGTGACTGTCCGGCGCTCTTGGCGCAGGCCCGAATCCGTTCAAGATCAAGTCTCCGCGGATATCGACCGTGTAGTTCAAGTTTCTGAACCTGACCTGATGGCCAGGGGCGTAGCTGTCGATTTGCTCCAGATGGCCAAGCAAATTGGTCCGCAGTGCAAAGCTGCCGAACACGAAGATCTGTCTGGGGAAGAAAGTCTCACCTTGGACCGTGTTGTTGTTGATTGAAGGAGCCATCGAGCCTTGAAGCGATGACACAGAGGAACTCTCAATGAAAGCACCAATGTCGGTGACAAAACCGATGGATCTCGGGTAGGGGGTCCCGAACTGTGCGTCTAAGGCTAATGGTAACAGGAGGCAAGGGAGACGATGTTTTACCCAGGTTTGGGCCCTCTCGATGGAGGTAAATCCCTACTTCCTGCTTGATTGATATTGATGATATGAGTATTACAAGAGTTGATCTACCACGAGATCGTAGAGGCTAAACCCTAGAAGCTAGCCTATGACGATTATGATCGTCCTTCTAAGGACTAAACCCTCTGGTTTATATAGAGACCGGAGGGGGCTAGGGTTTGCACAGAGTCGGTTACAAAGAAGGGAATCTATTATCCGGATCGCCAAGCTTGTCTTCCACGCAAAGGAGAGTCCCATCCGGACATGTGACAAAGTCTTGAGTCTTGTATCTTCATGGTCCAACAGTCCGGCCAAAGTACATAGTGCGGCTGTCCGGATACCCCCTAATCCAGGACTCCCTCAACGGTAACGGTGGCAAAAATAACAGTAGTTGCTTTGTAGCAATCGTAACAGTGCCAACAGAAAAGTAATTAAGAAAAGATCAATATGTGATAAGCTCATCAACAATGGATCAATGATGGATAGTTATGTTGGATGGCATTCATGATGCAACAGTTATAACCTAGGGCGATATAGAACTAGCTCCAATTCATCAATATAATGTAGGCATGTATTCCGAATATAGTCCTACGTGCTTATGGAAAAGAACTTGCATCACATCTTCTATCCTACCGTCCCGTGGCAGCGAGGTCCTAATGGAAACTAAGGGATATTAAGGCCTCCTTTTAATAGAGAACCGGAACAAAGCATTAGCACTTGGTGAATACATGAACTCCTCAAACTACGGTAATCACCGGAAATAATCCCAATTATTATCTCCTTGGGGTATGCGGATCATAACTTGTAATAGGTGTCTACAACTTGCAAGATCGGATCAAGAACACAAATATATTCATGAAAATATAAAGGGTTCAGATCTGAATTCATGGCATTTGGGCCGTAGTGACAAGCATTAAGTATAGCAAAGTCATAGCAACATCAATCTCAGAACATAGTGGATACTAGGGATCGAAACCTAACAAAACTGACTCGATTACATGAAATCTCATACAACCCATCACTGTCCAACAAGCCTACGATGTAATTACTCACGCATAGTGGTGAGCATCATGAAATTGGTGATGGAGGATGGTTGAAGATGACAACGGCGACGACTTCCCCTCTTCGGAGCCCCGAACGAACACCAGATCTGCCCTCCCGATGAAGAATAGGAGGCGCGGCGGCTCCATATCGTAAAACACGATGAATCCATCTCTCTGATTTTTTCTTCCAGAACGGGAAAATACGGAGTTGGAGTTGAGGTCAGTGGAGCTTCATGTGACCCACAAGCCAGGGGGCTCACCCATGGTGGTAGGGCGCGCCTCCACCCTTGTGGTCGCCTGGTGGGTCCCTTCTGGTTGATTCTTTTTCTAATATTTTTTATTTATTCCAAAAATATTCTCCGTGAAGTTTTAGGTCATTTCGAGAACTTTTATTTCTGCACAAAAATAACACCATGGCAATTCTGCTGAAAACAACATCAGTTCTTGTTAGTTCCATTCAAATCATGCAAATTAGAGTCCAAAACAAGGGTAAAAGAGTTTGGAAAAGTAGATACGATGGATACTTATCAACTCCCCCAAGCTTAACCCATTGCTTGTCCTCAAGCAATTCAGTTGATAAACTGAAAGTGATAAAGAAAAACTTTTACAAACTCTATTTAATCTTGTTGTTGCAAATATGTATAGCCAGCATTCGGGTTTTCAGCAAAGATTATGAACTAACCATATTCACAATAATATTTAGGTCTCACATTTACTCATATCAAAGGCATAAACAACTAGAGAGTAATAATAATAAATTGCGGATGACAACACTTTTTCAAAACAATCATGAAACGATATAACAAAAAGGTATCTCGCTAGCCCTTTCTAAGACCGCAAAACATAAATGCAGAGCACCCCTGAAGATCAAGGACTGACTAGACATTTTAATTCATGGTAAAATAGATCCAGTCACAGTCATACTCAATATTAATTAATAACAATGCATACAAATGATAGTGGTGCTCTCTAACTAGTGCTTTTTATAAGAAGATGATGACTCAACAATAAAAGTAAATAGATAGGCCCTTGGTAGAGGGTAGCAGGGATTTGCAGAGGTGCTAGAGCTCGAGCTTTTGAAACAGAGATAAATAATATTTTGAGCAGTATGATTTCACTGTCAACATTACCAGCCACTTTCTCATGAATGCCGAGCGGAGTCCACTCGTCATGATAATAACACACCTAGCATGGAAAATATATTACAACCCCCAGTCGCTACATGAGGGATTCAGGCATACAAACAGATTATCATTTGAAGGTTTAGAGTTTGGTACATGCAAATTTACTTGGAACGGCAGGTAAATACCGCATATAGGTAGGTATGGTGGACTCATATGGAACAACTTTGGGTTTATGGGAGTGGATGCACAAGCTGTATTCCCGCTTAGTACAAGTGAAGGCTAGAAAAACACCAGGAAGCTCCCAACTAGAGAGCGACAACAGTCATAAACATGCATTGAGATTAACCAACACTGAGTGCAAGCATGGTTAGGATATAAATCACCATGAACATAAATATCATGGAGGCCATGTTGATTTTGTTTCAACTACATGCGTGAACATGTGCCAAGTCAAGCCACTCGAATCATTCAAAGGAGGATACCATCCTATCATACTACATCACAACCATTTTAAAAGCATGTTGGCATGCAAGGTAAACCATTATGAACTCCTAGCTAATTAAGCATATCATGAGTAACTATAATCTCTAATTGTCATTGCAAACATGTTTCATTCATAATGGGATGAATCAGGAACAATGAACTAATCATATTTACAAAACACAAGATAGGTTGAGTTCATACCAGCTTTTCCTCATCTCAATCATTTCATCATATATTGTTAGTATTGCCTTTCACTTGCACGATCGAATGGTGTGAATAATAATAGTAGTGCACATGCATTGGACTAAGCTGGAATGTGCAAACATTTATTCATAGCAAAAGACATGGTAATATGTGACAGCCTGGTTTTTGCCTTCTCTCTTTTTTCGGATTTCATTGCCTTTGGTTTTGAAGTTGGAGTTTTTGAATCAACTCACTTGGACTTAAACACTTGGGCATGTCCTAGATTTTCACCCAAGTGACCCTTCACTCTCTGAATCAATATTTCCTCTCTGATAAATCCCAAATTGGCCTTTGGAATTTTTTTCCTAAATTAAAAATATTCATTTCCTCCTCAAAAAGAATCATTTCAGCCACATATGCTCCAAAGCAACCCTCATTTTTATTGCTCCCAAATATCTGAGAAAATTCCCAAATATTCTTTGAACCTTGGCACACCTCCCTTTGCAAAAATATATCATACTTATTTGGAATATTTTTTCAATAGAAAATCATTTCTGTTCTGGCCTCAAAATGCAGTTTCTACAGCAAGTATATTATTCCTTGATCTAATGAGGCTGGTTTTTCTTGAGCTTCATTACCTCCTAGGAAAACATTAACCCCAAGAGATTAGCCCTAAACTCCTTCTAGAACCTCTCCAAACAAAGTGCCAAAGTTTTTGACTAGAAATTTGCTGGTTACCTCACGTTCAATCTGGTCGGCCTGGCAGGGCGCCATCTCCTCTCCTAGAGTAAACACTACACGAACAACACAATAGACACAATTTAGCATCGCCTGGGCATCGGTTTGGCTGAGCTAGAATGGTGATTGCGTGTGGACACGGGCTCTGGCATGCATTTGACACGCTCTGCGCTGCACCCGAGCCCCAGTTCAGCGTGTGCTCGTCTCAGCGCTCACCGCCGACTGCCGCACCGCGCCACCAACCTTGACTCTTCATGCTTGACCTCTCCTTAGCGTTCACCGATGCTGAAGCCACTGCAGCGAGCATGGGCATGATGCGGCCAAAGCCACAGTGCGCTCGTGCCACTATCTTTGTCCGCGCTAGCGTTCCTGTGCTCGTCCGCATGCAGCCGTAGTTGCCGCATGATCGCTGAGCCCTCTCCACCCCTCCCTAGCACTCCTCGTTGTCATGCGCTGCCTTCCAGAGAGCCCCAGCAGAATCGAGAACCCCGAACCCCCTCCATCTATAAATAGCGAAACCCTGGCCTCTCCGAGCTCATCAACCCACTCCGCCATCCACCCATAAGCAGTAGAAAAGCTACAGCCTGACTGGGTAGGCCTCTGGCCTCTGTTCGTAGCCGAAGCTCACCGGCGATCCCCTCAGCTGCTCCCCACCCATCCAGCCCCTCTCGAGCTAGTGCCACTTCTCCAACGACTCCCTGGTGCTTCACTGGTGCCTACTGACCCTCTTGGAGCCCCCGGAACCGCCTCCACCCGCCGTCTTCTTCAACTCTGGTGAGACCCAACCACAGCCGCCACTGGAGGCGTAGATTCTGAGCTGCTCCGGCCACCTCTCTCCAAGCACGGGTATAGGTAGGTGCGTCATGACCCCCCTCTACCCATCTATCACTCTTAGATCGGCTGACGGGCCCTCCTCATCGGCGTGAGCTCCAGCGAAGCACCGCCACCCCTTTGTTTCCCTCTCTCTCTCCACACCGGGCACACGGGGCCCACTATCAACCTCTCCACTCGCGCCCGAAGCGGTATGACTGGACTCATATTCACAGAATACGTCTTTGACGTCACCCCCTGGATTTCTGTTATTTCAAATTTAATTCAAATAGTTTGACCAGACACTTTGACTAGCCATAACTTTTAAACAATAAGTTCAAATGAATTGATTATTTTTGCATTGTGTTTGTATTGAAAAGTTCTAGCAGCACACCAAATTGGAGTTTTTCCTTTGCTGTCTAGAATCTCTGATGAATTTCAGAATGATTCTTGATATTTTCTTTTGCTGTTTTAAAATATTTTCAGAGGGAGAAACTTGTCTTGAAGATAACCAGGAGGAGTGTGAACCTCCTATGCACTAAGGCAAGACACACCAACATTTGCATGGTGTCATTTCAATATTTATGATTTTTCCAACTTGAATATGAGTTATTGCATGCATTTAATTATTTAAATGAATATTGCTCATGCTAGTTACTTTGTCATGGTTGAAATGCTTAGTTCACTGTAGTGTTTGAATGCATGGACTATGTGGGGCAGTAGAAGTAGTTTGATTGTGTGGTTATGATTTGGTTATGATCGGTATTATTTTTCATATGTGAGTTATTGACTTTAATATCTTAATGGCATAACTAAAATGATGAGTGTTAAAAACCAGTGAATTAAAATCAGTGAAGTTAAGTGATGACTAGTGCAAGTAGAAAACTTTGATGATGTTGATCTGCTTACTTAAAGTGCTATGTGATGCATGTCGAATAGTTGCATGTTCATGCCATATTGTGACTTGAGTTAATTTCCATTTCAAGTTAAACCTGATGTTAATTGAACTTGAACATAATGTTGATTGAGTCATGGTGCCACTGAATTGAGTTTTTCCCAGTGCAACCACATTTGCCTTTATGGGAAGGCCTTTATTCGGTCCGTTGTCATGCCTCTGGTCGGTACCTCCAACGAGGGAAGGTTATGGGCGTGTGGTACCCTAGCCCGTTAAGTAGACATAACCTTGTGTGCTCATTGTTGATATGGTACCTTGTCCCCATTTGGGACCATTTAAGTTTTGCCACGACGGTGGCTGTTGATGCCTTTGGTAGAAATGGGGCCACCCATGAATTAGCCCATAAGGGAGTTGTTCGGAGTGGCCATGAGAGTGTCATGGCAATGGGAGGGTTCTGTCGGAATGCCGTTGGTCCACCCGAATGGGAGTGCGAGGCCATGGGTTCAGTGGTCTGGGTACAGTGTGCTAACCCCTACAGAGTGTTTATTAAATCTAACGATAGCAACGTCCTTGGTTACGGACATAGCTCCTGAGTAAGTCACACCATGGATCAACATGATTAAGTAATCTTGCACACTAAATTTTTATGCTTGGCACTTATTATATGATGAGGTTTGTGTGACCATGAAGATGGTCAGTATCGTGGGAACCAAAGTGCTGGTTCGTTTGTGATTCAGAAGTGATCACTGTATGATGATGTTGGTTACGAGGTAACCCGTTTGGTAAGAGAGTCCGAGGGACTCGGTGCACAAGTTTGTTTCACTGCATCAGTAGCATGTTATTGCATTGCATTTAAATTAATTAATTGTCATGGTATCATTTCCCATTATGCTTATGCTTGTTGTGAGCTTGCAAGTACATTCAATGTACTGACTTGGCGTGTCATGCCAGATTTCACGAAAGTCTTACTGGATCGGAGTGCTTCCCAAGTCTAGATCATATCCACATCGGTGTCCTTGTGCTATGGAGTTCCGCTTCGTCATCGTTCCGCTGCTGCATAGTTATCGTGATCGAGGCCCCTTCATGTTCATTATATAATGTACATATTGTTCAGTCGCACCATGTGTGCCGCTTCGCCTTGCTACTTGATGTTATATCGAACCTATGTTTCCCCTAGTATCAATAAAGTGGTTGTTTTCTGTACGAAGTTGTTGTGTGTTGCCAGAAGACTTGATCTCTGGGCTGGCAATGCAAGGTAAACCGGTTGCTCTGAGCCGGGGTGCCACAACGCTTGGTATCAAAGCCGCGCTAACTTTAGGACATGCTAGACCATCGACGCACTAGTTGAACGGTAGTTAGTTTAGTTTGGAGTGCCAGTAGTTGTAGCAATTGGTTGCTGCATTGCATGCATTTTATTTATTCTTAACCGTCTAATGATTGTGAGTGTAGATGGCTCCGGTTCCATTCCTGTACAAGTCCGAGCTAGCCCCCTACCCCTCGCCGCATCTGCTTCAGAACGTGTGGTATCGACTCTACCCAGAGGGTGCTGATCTAGTGTACCAGGTGTATTGGGAGCATCTGGCCGGCTCACTGTATGTGTTGGGGATATTACCACTGGGCGTGAACCGGCCTACCTAGGCTAGGTTAATTCATTAGTAGTATAAAGGTGATTAAGCAGATGAAAGCCCAAGGCCTGTAGTCGGTTTAGAACCTGTAGCCGTAAACCGGCTTGATATGTAAACTTGCATTTTAAGTTAGGAATAGAGAGAGACCAACCAGGATACGAGTATGAACCGGTGTGGGACTCTGTGGACCGACGGGTGCCCGTGTATATAAGGGGACGACTCGACGGCGGTTCAAGGACAGACAACAACAATTCGAGCCTAGGCGAAGCTTGTTTGCTCCCTAGCCATCGAAACCACATCAATTCCATCACAACTAGACGTAGGCTTTTACCTTCATCGAAGGGGCCAAACTAGTATAAACCCTTGTGTCTTTGTGTCCGCTTTAACCCCTTCAAGTTAACCCGTAGCGATGGCTCCACGACTAAGTCCTTTCACAAGGACATCTGCGTGACAAATCCACGACAGTTGGCGCCCACCGTGGGGCTATCGCACGACAGTTTGATGATCTTGGAGGGCAAGCTCAAAGGACTCGAAGGCTATGCTGTGGGCCGGATGACCAAGAGTCATCGCGGCAAGCTCTCCATCGACGATGCAGGATGGGGTCCTGAAGCCGGCTCGATCGAGTACGGGTACCAGGTCCCCTTTGGTGGCATACATGTTTTTATCGGCAAGATTGGTGAGCCTAGGCCTGAGTCGGACATCCGCACCGACCTTGTCGAGACGGCTCAACGTGCGAGATATACCCAGGTTAAACCGGCCGTAAGGCATGCCTTCGTGGGAGTCATCCACGGAGGAGAGCATGGGAACGAGTCAGAATACGGTAGCGAGACCGTCATCTATTCCGGCGACGAGTCCTCAACCGGAGAAACCGAATCATTATACCAGTTGCAAGACGACCAGATTAGGGGCTGTTCCGATAGCGACAGTATTCCGGACCCCCCTGAACAGATCAACCGGGTTCGAATATTCATGGCCGGTACGCAGGCGGCGAATCACTCCTCGACCGCAGCAGCAATGTTCTCCGGATCAGCAGCGGCAGCGGCGGCAGGGGCAGGAGGCCTTGTGCGCCCACCGGTTCAAGTTATGTCTGACCTGTTTGATGCACTAGCTGTACTTATGGCAGAGGCAAATCCGGCGGATCAGGAGGCCCATGATGCAGAAGTTGCAAAGGTAAGAGAGCAGATCGCACAAGCCAAAGCCGACCTAGCAGCAGAGAAAGACAGGATGGCCGCAGAGCGGGCCGCTTTGGATGCCCAGGCCTATAAGCTCATGCTCGACCAGAATGCATCACAGGAAGTCTTGAAGCGGAAGCACAGATCACGCCTGCCGTTAGGGTTCGACCCTCGAAATCTCTTTCACACTCCGGGAGCTGGAACCAGTAATCCGCCGGGGCACCCGGAGGTAAACCGGGTCGAGGCACCAGGACTAGGAGCGACGATCCAACCCCGCCTGATGGAACCTCCTCGGCAGAACATTGTGATTCCTCCGCCGGTCCAGACACCTCCTGGTCATTATTCTAATCCTATGGACAATCTTGTCGCAGCTGCTGCGCGATTAGAAGCTATCCCGGTCGAAGGAGACTCTCCACAAGCAATAGAGACGCGCCGGGTTAAGGAACTTCTCCAGACTGCTTTGGTTCAACAGGAGGCATATTCATACAGCCGCAATCGGATTCATTCCACACCTCGTCCAAGCCGGAGCTATAGTAGGTGCCTGGATGAACCGGCCATATCAAGAAATGCGCAGGGCCGTCAAGCGGCCCGTGGCAATAACCCGGCCGGTGGTGTTCACGATGCGCAGGATGTAGTGGACCGGGCCCGGGCACGAAGGGAGGCCGAGTTAGCAGCACAGAACGAGGCGGATCAGCTTGCACCGGTTTGTCCTACCACCTCTGCCGGCCAGGGGTCGCATCTAGCTTGGGAGTGCCCTGTTTAGTCCCCGCTTTACGCAATGTACGCCTGCCCAAGGACTTCAAGGGCCCGTGCAAGGTGCCGAATTACACCGTTGATTTATCTCCAGAAGCATGGGTAGAGAGTTATGAGATGGCAATGGAGATGCTGGATGTGGATGAGACTGCATGTGCAAAATACTTCACCATGATGCTGGACGGCACAGCCCGTACTTGGTTGAAGGGCCTGCCGCCTAATTCTATCAGTTCATGGGCCCAGTTGTGGACCCGGTTTATCCAAAATTTCAAAGATATGTGTAAGCAGCCTAAGTCCATAGTAGACTTGGCGGCTTGTGTTCAGGAGGATGGAGAGTCAACAACCCATTGGGTACGCCGCGTTTCTGAAGTCTTGCACTCGTCTGACAGGATCAATGCTGACTCTGTGATCTTAACCCTGGAGGGCAACTACCGGTTTAAGCCTCTAAAGCAAAAGTTAGGGCGTATGAAGCGGTTCTGTAATGACATGGGAACTCTCATGGCCGCTTTAGTGAAGTATGCTGATTCTGATAGTACCAAGGATCCTGAGACTAACGATGATGAAGCAGGGAAGGGAAAAAAGAATAGCAACTCTAAGGGGCATCAATACAAACCGGCGGGCCATGGAAACGGAGGCAAGCGTAAGGCGGATGGCAGCATGGACTTTGTGGCCAACACTAATGCGCAGGACAAGGGTAAGCGGCGCAGAGGTAAAGCGGCGACTCGCAATGGGGCTCCAAATCCTAACCCGGATCGCTTAAACTATTTGCTGAATCAGCCTTGTCCAAAACACGGGACAAAGGAGGCGCCGGCTAACCACCTTTGGAAGAATTGTTTCATTATGCAGGAATTTAAAGACTCTAATGCCTTTCGGTATGACCGTGGGTCAGGTGGTGGCTCAGGATCCGGTTTCCATGGGCTGGGTCACGATGGAGCTTCCGGTTCAGGTTTCAATCAGGGCGGTAATAATGACCAGGATAATCAGAACGGTCAGGGGGGTTACAACCAACAGCAGCAGCAGCAGCGGTCGGGTTATCAGAGACAGCCAAAACAGTTGAACAATGGGCAGAGTCACGTTTTCACGACTAGCTCAGATAAGCGCGACCGGAAACTTCATAAGCGAGCAGTGAACTCTGTTGAACCGGCCGTACCGCGTTATTTACGCTGGTCAGAGAAGCCTATCGTGTGGAGCAGGGAGGATCACCCCCCCCCCCCGGGTTGACAATCTGGGCCAGTTGGCATTAGTGGTAGACCCTCAGGTGGGAGGTTATAAATTCACCAAGGTACTCATGGATGGAGGGAGTAGTATTAACATCCTGTATTATGAGACATTCCGTCGCATGGGGCTAACAGACAAGGATCTCAGACCGTCTAATACAGTGTTCCATGGTGTGGTGCCTGGCAAATCAGCATATCCTGTTGGTAAGATAGCCCTGGAGGTGGCTTTTGGGGACGAGCATGATTCCCGATCTGAGACACTAACCTTTGAGGTGGTGAAGATCTGGAGCCCGTATCACGCCTTGTTTGGGCGGCCGGCTTATGCCAAGTTCATGGGACGGCCTTGTTATATCTATTTGCAGCTCAAGATGCCGGGTCACAAAGGGACAATAACGGTTCATGGGAGCCGCAAGGTTGCTTTGGAATGTGAGGAAGGTGATGCGGCCTATGCAGAGTCGGTTTGTGCCACGGAGGAGTTAAAATATTATAAGGATAATGTTGATCCGGCGGACATGACCCCTTTGAAGAAGCCAACTACGGAGCATGATTCAGATCTGAAGTTCAAATCAGCGGCTGAGACCAAGCTTGTTGACTTCGTGCCTGGTGATTCGTCCAAGCAGTTCACTATCAGTGCCAACTTGGACCCTAAATAGGAAAGCGCGCTCATCGAGTTCATCCGTGAGAATTAGGACATTTTTGCATGGACGCCTTCTGACATGCCAGGTGTACCGAGGGAACTTGCTGAGCACACTCTTAATGTTGATCCTAAGTATAAACTGGTAAAGCAATTTCTCCGCCGGTTTAACGAATAGAGGCGCAAAGCTATTGGGGAGGAGGTGGCCAGGCTCTTAGCAGCTGGTTTTATCATTGAAGTGTTCCATCCAGAGTGGCTTGCTAATCCGGTGCTGGTTCTTAAGAAAAATGGCACTTGGCGTATGTGTGTGGATTACACGGATCTTAACAAGGCTTGTCCAGCAGATCCTTTTGCCCTCCCTCGCATTGACCAGATTATTGACGCCACGGCGGGTTGTGAGCATTTGAGTTTTTTGGATGCGTATTCTGGGTATCATCAGATCAAAATGGCGGTTAAGGACCAGGAGAAGACGGCGTTCATTACTCCCTTTGGCGCCTTCTGCTATGTATCTATGCCTTTTGGGCTCAAGAGCGCCCAAGCCACTTATCAACGGTGTGTACAGAACTGCCTGCATAAGCAGATCGGCCGCAATGTGCACGCCTATGTGGATGATATTGTAGTCAAGTCAAGGCAGAAGGAGACGCTGGTTGATGATTTGAAGGAAACCTTTGACAACTTGCGGGTTTACAAGATGATGCTTAACCCGGCCAAATGTGTTTTTGGTGTTCCGGCAGGCAAGTTACTGGGCTTTCTTGTGTCCAACAGAGGAATCGAGGCTAATCCGGAGAAGATTACGGCTATCACCTCCCTGGCTAAACCGAAGTGTATCAACGATGTTTAGTGTTTGGCGGGTCGGATTGCCGCGCTGAGCCGGTTTATCAGCCGCCTCGGAGAGAAGGCCATCCCTTTATACCAGATGCTGAGAAAGACAGATCAATTCATCTGGAGTCCGGCTGCTGATGAAGCATTGGAGGACTTGAAGCGGCAATTAGCCAATCCGCCCGTTCTTGCAGCTCCGGTTGACAAGGAGCCGTTATTGTTATACGTAGCGGCCAATGCTCGTGCAGTTAGCGTGGCTATTGTGGTAGAACACAATGAGGTAGGCAAGGAGTATCCGGTTCAGCGGCCGGTTTACTATATCAGCGAGGTGCTTATTGAATCCAAGCAAAGATATCCGCATTGGCAGAAGCTGGTATATGGAGTTTTCATGGCAAGCCGGAAGTTGAAGCAGTATTTCCAAGGGCACCCTATCACAGTGGTCAGTTCAGCTCCCTTGGGCGATATCATACAAAACCGAGAGGCGACTGGCCGGATTGCCAAGTGGGCTATAGAACTTGGGCCGCACGGATGGAAGTACGTACCCCGGACGGCGGTGAAGTCTCAAGCACTTGTCGATTTCATCAATGATTGGACTGAGTTGCAAGCACCAGAGGAGAAGCTGGATCACACATATTGGACTATCCATTTTGATGGATCCAGGCAATTGGAAGGCTCGGGGGCTGGAGTCGTGTTAACTTCCCCACGAGGTGATAAGTTTTGTTATGTTCTCCGCTTAATGTTCCCTTGTACTAATAATGCAGCTGAGTATGAAGCCTTTCTCCATGGTCTCCGGATGGCTAAAGAGATGAATCTAAGTCGGGTTAAGTGCTTCGGTGACTCGGACCTCGTGGCTCAACAGGTGTCTGGCACTTGGGATTCTAAAGACCCACTCATGGCTGCATATCGTCGTGAGGTGGATATTGTTGCAGGTCACTTCAAGGGTTATCAGGTGGATCACGTGGATCATCGAAAAAATGAAGCGGCAGACGCTTTAAGCCGGGTGGGCTCCTTATCTTGCATACATGAACCGGGGAGAGTTGCTAGTGTATGAGACTCTAGCCAGGCAGATAGTCCGGCGATCCAAATCTATGACAATTATCAATGGCGAATTGCATCATTGTAGTGTATCAGGGGCGTTTCAATGTTGCTTCTCTCCTAAGGAAGGTTGTGAAATTTTACGCGAAATCCATGAAGGGGATTGTGGTCACCACGCCAGTTCAAACTCTCTGGTGGCTAAAGCGTTTTGTAACGGGTTTTACTGGTTGACAGCTCATGCTGATGCGGAGGACTTGGTTAAACGGTGTGATGGCTGTCAGAAATTTTCAAGGCGTGCTCATGTACCAGCTCAAGAATTGAGGATGATTCCAATTACTTGGCCGTTTGCAACATGGGGGCTAGATATGGTCGGACCTTTTAAAAGATCCAAGGATAAGAAAACCCACCTTTTGGTGGCAGTTGACAAGTTTACCAAGTGGGTTGAAGCGGAGCCTGTCAGCAAGTGTGATGCAGCTACAGCGGTGCAGTTCATTAAAAAGGTGATTTTCCAGTTTGGCTTTCCACATAGTATCATTGCTGACAATGGTACCAATTTATCCAAGGGTGCTATGAAGGAATTCTATGAACGTGAGCACATCAGACTGGACGTATCATCAGTGGCTCACCCCCAGTCCAATGGGCAGGCAGAACGAGCTAATCAAGAGATCTTGCGAGGCATCAAACCCCGGCTTATGGTTCCATTGCAAAGAACACCGGGATGTTGGGTTGAAGAGCTACCATCTATGCTATGGAGTATCAACACTACGCCCAACCGACCTACAAGATACACACCGTTTTTTATGGTCTACGGAGCAGAGGCGGTTCTCCCTAGTGATATCCGGCACGATTCGCCTCGTGTGGCGGCTTATGTTGAAGCGGACAATGAGACAGCACGGCAAGACGCTTTGGACCTATTAGATGAGGAGCGTGACATAGCGGCTGCCCGCTCGGCAATTTATCAACAAGATCTTCGTCGCTATCACACTCGCCGGGTCAGAACCAGAACTTTTCAAGAAGGAGATTTGGTGCTTCAGCTCATCCAAGATCAGACGGATATGCACAAGTTATCCCCACCTTGGGAGGGACCTTTCATGGTCAGCAAGAATCTGCACAACGGGTCGTACTATCTGATTGATATTCGAGAGCATAAAGACTCACGTACATCGGAGGAGGAGACCAACAGGCCATGGAATATAGCTCATCTTCGGCCTTACTACACTTGAGCCATCGGCTCTATCTATGTACATATTATGGCAGTGTATATATGATCATTGATATAATAAAACCGGAGCCTCAGCTAAAGAGAGGTCTTTGTCCTTTCATATCATGTGTGGTTACATGGAGTGGTTTTGTTTTAAAGCGGCCTCCGGTTTACCCCTTGAAATTTGCTTTTCAAAAAAAGCTTTGTGATATCACTTGGGGCCTTGGTCGAGTCCGAACCAACGCGACACCTGTTGATAGGCGAAAGCCACCAGATCACTTGGGGACATGGTCAAGTCTGAACCAGTCACACCTCTTGATCGGCCTAAGGCCACAAAATCACTTGGGGGCTTGGTCGAACCCGAACCATTGCCACGCCTTTTGATCAGCATAAATGCCACGGTTTCATTTGGGGACCTGGCTGACTTGAACCATTGTCACTCCTATTGGGGGCTTGGTCCTGTCCCACCATGGTAACACCATTTGATCAGCTCAGTAAAGCATGTTTTTGCAAACGGTTTTTATCATTGCCTTTGCTGCCATATTTCTTTATGACTATTCTTCAATTTTTGTTGTGTTTCTTTTAAACCAACAACACTTTTTTTCCGGTTCAGCCGACGGAAATTGGTTCATTTATATTCCGGAGAAATATGCCTGGTTTAACTTTCCTGTTAACATCATGAAGTAGCAGGGGGGGCTCATAATGACCCAGCACGGTTTTACATGGGAGTTGTTTTCTCCCCTTTGATGATAACGATTTATAAATACTCCGTTTCAAGCTTGGCTATTCCAACTTCATTCCCAGCGATGGCAGGTATTTTGTATTGCATACTTGATTATATGTTTTAAATACATTGATATATATATATATATATATATATATATATATATATATATATATATCAAAGTTATAAACCGGTCGGTGGTATAACCGCCACCACAGTTCAAGATTTTCTGATTGCAGGAAATATAAATTGAGGATTTCAAGCAAAAGCATCAGTACTTATGCACGAAGGCATATTCAAGGCAGAAGTATTGACTATCCTATTACAAGGCAACGCGGTGCCCAAATAAGATCATTGTTGTTCCGGCGGATCATAATACAACAGCTATTTAAACCGGCTTCCAGTTCAAGCCTGTTCATCAAACCGGTCTGACGGTTGTGGGTCGTCCCGCGCCGCTTCAGCTTCCTCATCTCTATCCATTGGCTGGAAATCAACAGTGGTCCAGTCGATTCCCATTAAAGCTTGAAAGACAGCCTCTTCATGGATCAAAGAAGACGGTTCAATATCAGGAGCGTAAGTATGCTTACGGATTGGAGGAATCAGATTCTCCGCTTCAGGAGTTGGTGCAGGCACTCGTTTGTTCTGATCATTGTATTGAGCTTGATAATGCGACAAGTCTGCCTCTTCAGCCAATTGACAAGCCAGAGGGCGTACTGCACGGTTTATCGCCCTCAAATCATCTTCATTGAACTCTGAGCCATCTTCCTTCCAGCTGGGATAGCCTTGAGTTGCTTCAACAGGATCGAAATCCGGCACCCATGCTTTTGCCCGGATTAAGGCATTAATAGCTCCGGTTCGAGCAGCAGATTTTTTAAATTCTTCAATCCGAGAAGGAAGCATTGACAACCTATTAAGAGTGTCTTGGATTAAAGTGGGTGCCGGATTGTTATGAGATGCAGAGGTGATGATCCATTGCGCTCCGGTATACAGCTGTTCAATTAAAGTGTAAGCAGCCTTCAACTTCTTCCGCACATCTGACCCTAAGTGACCAATGCGTGTACCTGTAACAATACAAGAAAGATAACAAACTGGGTCTATTATAGGCAGGCCAGAGTTATCCAGGAAACCAAAAGGAGCTTACCAAAGATAGCAGCGGTCATGGAATGTACTTTCCACTTTACGGCGGTCAGCTCATCTACCACCGGTTTAAGGGCAGCTTCAGCGTTTTCAGCTCTTTTGATTAAATCGGCCTTCTCAGTGGCCCGATCAGTCCGCTCCTTCTTGAAGCCCTCTTTCAGCTGTTCTGTGATGCTCAAAGCGTTGGTTATTTCTTCCTTTGCCTTGTCGGTTTCAGCTTGTTGGGTTTTCAAAGTTTCCTGTAGATCAGTAATCCGGTCCTCTTTGATCTTCACTTCAGCCTGCATAAATACTGTGCTTGGCTTTCAACAAACGGTACAAGAATTTGAAGTACCAACCACATAACAAGTTATACGCTTGATACTTGGGGGCTAATGCACCTTCAATTTTCATCTATTACTAAATCACAAAGTCCCAAGATCAATACAGGTATTCAACTTGGCACTTGGGGGCTAATGGCTATTTGCTCAGTTATGTTCTGATGTTGGAATCTTTATTGGAGTCCTGGTTTAATTATACTAAGTTGAACCGGCCCTTGGGGGCTACATTGATGGATTTCAAAGTATTGAGGACTATATTCAAGTCCCGGCTTGAAGAAGGTTACAAACCGGCCCTTGGGGGCTAGGAGGATTAATACAGTGGCAGTAATTAAAGAAAGAGGAAGCACAAGGAAGTTACCTCAAATTTATCTCTCATCATCTTTACCATGCCAGCTTCACAGTCACGACTAGTATATAGCCGGTTCAAGTAACCAGAATGAAGATCTCGGGCACTCAGAGCAGCATATGTTTCCAGATCAACATCCCATTTGCCTTTGTTCATGGCAGAAAAATCTTGTTTCACAGTATGCTTGGCCAAAGCGACAGGATTCCCTGGTTCAAAGCGACCCACACCAGTAATTACAACGTCATCATCTTTGGACTCGCCGGTTTGCGTTGGTGCGGTCGGTTTAGCGGCAGGCTTTGAAGGACTGCGGGATCTATCAATTCGGACGGAGCTGGCAGGCTGGTCAACAGGGACTGAGGTATCAATAGGCCTTTTATCAGTAATGGCATCATCTTGCAAAGGAGGATCATTGGGAATATCCTCAGGAACGAACGCTTAAAGATCTGGTGTTTTATCCTATTCAGGGGCAGTGTCTTCCTCGGCCGCTTTATGCAGGCGGGCTTTCTTGCTTGGTTTAGGTTTAGCCCTGAAAGAGAAATAAAGAGTCAAGGAACAGCATAAGTTATAACGTGGTATACCAGAAGCATATGTTCTGTCTAGCTTACCCAAGAACCGTTTTCAGTGGTGGGAGCTGAGTGGCCGACGATTCACCAGAGGAGGAATGGGAAGTAACCTGATAATCGGAGTCGGACGGATTAAGAGGTTGACGGATGAAACCCGCTTTAGGACATAAATTAATAAAAAGGTTGGAGACCTCGGAGAGGCGTTTTTGAACTGGACTATTTGGTAAACCGGCGGAGGTAACTAACTGGCCACTGTGCCGGGTTGTGCGGAGAGCTTCATGTTGCTGAGTCTTCATAAGAAATTTGGGATCCAAGTAAGCAAGAGGATGAGAAAATTTAACTTTCTGGTTTCCCTGGCGAAATTTTGGCAAAGGCAAAGGATCTAAATCGGAAGAGAGAATAGTTACCTCAGCGACATCAGCATTACTGGCTTCAGCGTCGTCCTGACAAGTATCATCATCAATAAGGCGTGTAAAAAGTAAGCCTAGTGAATCGAGTTCTACCTCAGGGTCCGAGTTACCCACATCATCATCAACAGCCGGATCAGATGAAGCAGTGGTTTTCCTCTTTTTAGCAGGCTTCTTGACACCCTTGGTGTTTAGCCGGGTTGGCCGTTCTGTTTTCTCCGGTTTGTCTTGTGGAAGTTTCTTGCTCCAAAATGGATTATCACCCTGGTTAAGCAGCAATTGTTGTCAGACGGAGATAGCAATAACAGGTTCAGTAAAAAGTACAATTAAAATCTTACAGCTGGAGGTTTGTTGGTAGCACAGAAAGGGGCCAGGCCAGTTTGAGCGCAGAGGTGCTCCGGTTCGTTCAGCATTTTCTTCACAGCCTCTGTGACTTCATCATCGGAGAGCTGAATGTTGGTGTGTCGGAGTGGATCATCAACGTTACCAATATACTTGCACATTAAACCGGAGCGCCAGCTGAGAGGCAGTATGCTCCATGATATCCAACAGCGTGCGTGATCTACTCCTGTTAAACCGTTGGCCATGAAGGCTCGGAGCTTGGATAATTGCGGAGCGTATTTACTCCTCTCCCTGGCACTTAACCTTTGTGGGAAGGGGTGTGTATTGCTAAGCCGCTCCGGACGAAAGCCAGGCAAAGAATTTTCATCATCAGGGGAAGTATCTTTGCAGTAAAACCATGTTGCATTACACTCCTTGGGGTGACTGTGTAGTTTGGCATGGGGATAAGTGATTTCTTTCCTTTTCTGAATTGCCATACCGCCCAATTCGGTATGGGACCATCAGTGAATTCTGTGCGGCGGTTTAAGTGGAAGCAGTCTCTAAACAATTCAACCGTGGGTTTCTCTTGAAGGTATACCTCACAGAGCACTTGGAAGTGACATAAGTTGGTAACAGAATTGGGGCCAATATCTTGCGGGCGGAGTTGAAAATTGGCTAACACATCCCGGTAAAATTTAGAGCCGGGCGGTTTGAAGCCCCGGGCTAAATGGTCCGCAAAAATCACAACCTCTCCCTCTTGAGGTCTGGGAGGACATTCATCACCAAGAACCCTCAAGTGGATAGTAATTTTGCTGTCTAAAGCGCCAATTGAAACTAAATCATCCAGCTGAGTTTCTGTGACGCGAGAAGGAACCCAGTTGCACTCATATACTTGTTTGGACATAGTGAGATATACAAGAAATAGGTGATTCCGGTTCAAGAACATGTTGGATAAAAGAAGGTGCTGGTATGAACAATGCTAAACCGGAGGCAGTATATTTAAACCGGATTTTTATGAAGTGGCACCATATGGCTAAAGAGTTCTGGCGGTTCAACAAGGGGACTAATGGTATGTACCGGTTTATTAACTTTTTCTATATTAAGTTAAACCGCCTGATCTAAACATTGAAAGCAATTGAGGTTGCGGATGGCTAAGTATGCAGAAACAGGTTACACAAGGTCTTATTGCAGCAATGGATCTGAAGCAAGTTCAGAAAAACAGAAAATATTCAAAAGGTTAAAGAAGAACAAAAGTGAATCAATGGGTAAGGAATGTGGATGAGATCTATAGACTTGAGCATAAAACTACAGGCGGATGCTAAAAAGCTACGGCTGGTCAGAGCAGGGTTTCACAGATATGTTCAGGAGTCTAGGTACGAGTATGAACAAGTGATGAACACAGCAAGAACATGAAACCCTAGAATAGATCTATGTTAAGAAGAACAGAAGGCTTACCAGAGTTGAAGAAGACGCGGAAGGCTACCACAGTGCTCTGGTGCGTTCAGGTTGATGAAGTGGCTCAAGATGGTGCAGAGGTCAACGGCGGCGGCGGAGCTCCGAGGCTGGCGACGCGAGGCAGACGAAGAGAAAGAGACGAAGGGGAGAAAAGGAAATGACCCTTCGGTCCTATTTATAAGGCAAAGGACGTATGTCAGGCGCGCGAATCCAGGAGCCGCAAGATTCGGGAGTGGAGCTGCTGCCTTGGATATCACAGATCTATTAATAAAAGAAGGCGTCATAAATGTTAACTTCATGATGACGTCATGCCGGTTTACAGCAACCAGAGATGATGACGACATGGCAGTTTACCAATTACCAGAAGATGTTGAAGACAAAGATTTTTGTGAAGGATTGACATGAACCAGTTCAAATCAATCTGGGGCCTAATGTTGGGGATATTACCACTGGGCGTGAACCGGCCTACCTGGGCCGGGTTAACTTCATTAGTAGTATAAAGTGATTAAGCAGATGAAGGCCCAAGGCCTGTAGTCGGTTTAGAACCTGTAGCCGTAAACCGGCTTGATATATAAACTTGCATTGTAAGTTAGGAATAGAGAGAGACCAACCGGGATACGAGTATGAACCGGTGTGGGACTCTGTGGACCGACGGGCGTCACCCGTGTATATAAGGGGACGACCCGGCGGCGGTTCAAGGACAGACAACAACAATTCGAGCCTAGGCGAAGCTTGTTTGCTCCCTAGCCATCGAAACCACATCAATTCCATCACAACTAGACGTAGGCTTTTACCTTCATCGAAGGGGCCGAACTAGTATAAACCCTTGTGTCTTTGTGTCTGCTTTAACCCCTTCAAGTTAACCCGTAGCGATGGCTCCACGACTAAGTCCTTTCACAAGGACATCTGCCGTGACAAATCCATGACAGTATGAGTATTACACAGAGGTCACTTTACACCACAATTCCCCTTCCGGTGCTTACACTCGTTCCTCTAAGGGTGGTTTCACATCCACGCCATCTCAGGCCATCTAGTTTGCTGCACTCGAGGCTCTTGTAGACCTGCACTACAATGAGGTTCGTATGCAGATTCATCCAAGTTTCTTCCTCTACCCGTCTCTGCACGAGAATGGGCATATCCGCTTCCCTTTCATTGATCCGGCGTGCGATCGTCTTTCTAGCCACCTTTCTTGCTATGTCACCGCCAGTTATAACTTGATATGTGAGTTGGCCCGAGAGCTAACCCAAGCCCGTAGACCTCTTGCCGCTGCTCGGAACAGGAACCCTCCACCTTCTGTCGGATTTACCCCATCTGCTCCGCCGGGCTCTATTTCCCCTGTTACTCCAGTGACCACTCAGGGTACCACGGACCCTTTGGCAGTGACTCCTCGTAGTGCCCCTCCTGCGTGGGCTTCCCTTACCGCTGCTCCTGCAGCCCCTATGCTCCGGACTCACCCCGCACCTACCCCTGAGGGAGAGTCCTCGAGGCAGTGTTGTCTTGTCACTTTTAACCCGAAGGTTTCAATATTAGTTCAGGATCTGAGTCCGGCTCAGGAGCAGACCCTGCAGAGCCAGTAGAGCACTAGATTGTTAGAGTATCTGCAGTGTCATGAGGCTGATGTATGGATGTAGTCATACGTGTCATGATGTTTAGTTTCATGTGTGAGGGTAGTGGAACCCGTCATGAGGTTTACCTTTCATGTACGAGTCTATGTACAATTATGTAGGAACTTCTTTTTGATCTCCATGGTTTTTGTTGTCTTCTTTCGGGTTTGTCGCTGGCTTTTCTTCCAATTTTTGCATGTTGCTCATCTTGGTTGCTTTATATTGGGAAAAACAAAAAATAGGATGACGTGGGTAGGCAGCAGCAGTCACACTTGTGAGGATGTTCCTGTTCGTCGCTCAGCAAGACAGGCATGACATTCCCCCGAGCCGTATTCTCCACCACCACCACATCCGACACCACTAAACAAATCATGCGCATGTTTGAAGAAAGAAGAAACAATGATCTGATTGAGTTGTTGAAAAGTGTGCAAGCTATGGTTGGGAAGAACGGAAATTAGAATGGTCATCACTCCAAGCTATCAGATTTTCAGAGGACCAAGCCTCCTAGTTTCAGTCAAGTTATGGATCCTTTAAAAGCCGATGATTGGTTGTGGACTATTGAGAAAAAGAACGAGATTGCTCGCACTGAAGAAGTTGGCATGGTTCCGTTTGCTACACACTATCTTGAGGGAGCTGCCGCTATATGGCGGGATAATGTTAAATCTATGTGGCCTTCGAACGAAGAAATCACTTCGGCTCAATTCAAGAACCATTTCCACAAGTACCATATTCCCGTCAGTATTATGAAGGTCAAACAGCATGAATTCCTCACTCTCACCCAAGGAAGCATGTCAGTAAGTGAGTATCTATATAAGTTCAACCATTTGGCCCGCTATTCTCTCTATGATGTGGCGACGGAAGAAAGGAAGATCGACAGATTTCTTGGAGGACCGAATCAACACCTCAGATGCACTCTTAGTATGCTTGACTTTCCGGATTTCCAAACACTGTTAAACAAAGCCCTCATTGCCGAAAGAGAACACAAGCTCGTGCACGACGATAGGCCCAGTAATGATAATCACAAGCGTAAATTTGAGCCTAAGTAGGATGGACATCCAGTGCAGAAGGCCCGTACCTGGCAGCAGACTTAGGTTGAGTACAAGCCCAATAGGCAGTAGAATGTGAACAAGACCACTACTCAAGTCAAGAATGTCGTAACTAGTCCGGTACGCGAAGAATGTCAGCGCAACAATTCATGCTTCAATTGTGAGCAAACCGGACATTATGCCATATAGTGCCCCAAGAGCAGCAAGCCAAATGCCCCATTCAGGCCGCAAGTCAACCACATTGGGCCATATCCTGTCCAGAAGACCATCCAAGGGCACTCCATAGACGAAGCCCAAGAGGACACGGAAGTCGTCATTGGTATGTTTCCTATTAATAGCAGACCTGCAATAATTTTATTTGACTCTGGGCTTCCCACTCTATTATTTCACGGAGTTTTGTTGCCCAAAACAAGTTTCCTTGCTCGATTTTGGGAAAAAGTATGCTGGTACAATCCCCGGGATCAGTGCTCAGAAGCAATCTGGTCTGCCGAAATTTGGGAATCGATATCAAGGGAGTTACCTTCCCAACTTCTTTAATTGTTATTGAGTCTGCCAAGTTGGGTATTATTTTGGGAATGAACTGGTTGACCCAATATCAAGTACGCATCAACTGCGCGACCAGAGAAGTCACTTTGAAAAGTCAGGAAGGCAAGACTACACATTTCTTTGCTCAAAGAAGCATACACAAGAGAGACATGGTCTTCACCGCTGTAGCTGAAGAATTGGAATTAATTTTTGTGGTTAGTGAGTGTCCAGATTTATTCACTGAGGAATTACCAGGAATGCCACTAGACCAAGAGCTTGAGTTTGCAATTAACCTTGTGCTTGGGACCGCACTATTATACAAGAAGTACTATCAGATGCCTTCCTCCGAATTAGTGGAATTAAAGAAACAACTTGATGAGATGCTTCAGAAAGGATACATCCATCAAAGAACTTGACCATGGGGATCACTCGCAATATTCGTTGACAAGAAGGATGGCAGTCTCCGAATGTGTGTGGATTACCGTCAGTTGAATGATGTCACTATTAAGAACAAATATCCACTACCAAGGATTGATTATTTGTACGATTAACTCAGTGGGGCAAAAGTATTCTCCAATATTAATTTGAGGACCGGATATCACCAGCTCAAAATCAAGATGGAAGATATTCCTAAGACTGCGTTCACTACTCGATACAGTCTTTTTGAATATACAGTTATGTCCTTCGGTCTCGTCAACGCCCCCGCCTTCTTCATGCACATGATGAATAAGGTATTCATGGACTTCTTGGATAAGTTTGTGGTGGTCTTCATTGATGACATCCACAAATACTCGAAGAGTGAAGAAGAGCACAAGGGACATCTCCGAGCGGTCTTGCAATGTGGGGACCCCGACTCATAAGTCATGATCACCAATGCACGTGTAGAGTGTTCCCAGATATCAATGCTCACTGAACACACAGAAGCTGAAATAACAAGATTCTTACACCCATACATACCGGTTTACACAAATTATGACCATTATGGTCAGGTCTTGAGTATATCATCGTAGTGGAAATCTTCGTCAACAACTTGGACCCATGCCATCTGCCTTAACCCTATAGGCATTCTGACTGGGAAACTTCCTAGTTCGCATGATCGTCTACTCTTTGAAGCTTGGCCAAGTAAATAGCCAGGGACAACCCAGTGAGTACGTTTGAATGTACTCGCAAGCAACCTGAGAGTGATAAAAGATTAATTATGCAAGGCTCTAATGCTAAATTGGCTTTTTTACGGAAATCTAGTTTTTCTCGTGCAAGTATGATTAACATTTTCAAGAATATGAATGCGTCTGCGACAAGTATCAGGAGGTTACAGACATCAACATCGATAAAGAGTTATGAACATATCATGCTCAAGCTCATCGTGACTTCCTCACGAATCATATCAATAATATTACCAAACCGTGTTGTTTGTCAGAAACATATGGACATAGTCTAAGCAGCACCACCTAACTGTCCTTGACCGTGGATACGGCTATTAGAATAGTTTAAAACTCTACAGAGGTTGCACACTTTACCCACAAGATCCGGGGAACTTCCGTGTCATCCATGGCCCGCGGTACCTCAAGTACCCGGGGTAAGCCCCCGATCACTACTTTTCCCTAGCAGTGATTAACAAGGAGTCCACTCAATTGGTAGAAGCCCCCGTGCCAAACATTGTCACATTTGTGGAGCCACGCTCGCATATCCATCACATATCAAAAGCAAGGGGTACCAACGGTGTGTCCGGTGCCCTGAAAAAATAGTCATGGCCGCCCTACCTGGCACGACCCCGTCCCGAGAGTGACCACGCCACTCCCATCACTATAATGTGGGCATCCATGTTAGCATGAAATAGGTAATCAATAATTCCCTTTCCCATATAAGGGTAGAGTGGTTGCGCATGTAGGGTTGGGACGGTCAACAAATCTTAAATCTAATCCGTCTCTGCATACAACACATATTCACTTGCTTCGATACACCACTTCTTCATCAAGTGGTGATCTAGTTCAACATTACCCACGGGCATTAGGGGCACCCGATGGGGTTTTCAAAGGAATGTAACCAAGGATGATCATGGCATAGATGCAACATCAAGTGTGAATATCAAGTATTCCTCATCGCATCTCTATCACATAGTAGAGATATGAACATGAAAGTGCCAACGGACATGCAGCAGTGCAACGATTGTATCAAGCTCAAAATCCACAATGTCATCATGCATACGGAAAATTTATCGATGAACAAGAGAGGTGTATCATGGTCAAAGGGATGCTTGCCTGTTTTAACAAAGTCTTTGAGGTCTTAAAATCCCTCTCCAAATCCTCTCTAATAAATTCGTCAGACACGGAATCTAATCGTGGCAAAAGAATAACGGAAAATAAGGGAATAGCAAAAACAGAAAAGGAATAGTCCTCTTAAAAATGTTCACTGATTTTTGTTAAATATTAGGATGAAAACTAAGAATGAAAAAATTCTTAGTTTTGGATTTGGAGTTATAGAATAACAAAAATGGATTTTTAGAGGGGAATATAAATGCTTAAATTTGAATCTAAATTGAATAGTACAAAAAAGTTTGATGCATTTGCCTCAAAGTTATACCCTAAATAGGTGGGATTTTTAGGGGAATATAGGAGTTGGAATCATTGCATTTGGATAAATATTTTATCTTGTGGATTTTTTAGAAAATAGACATAAAAGAAAAAGGAAAATTGCACTGGGCCACTAGGCCAGAAAGGCCACTGTGCAGCAGGCCAAGAGGAGATTCAGCCCGCGCGAGGCTGCCATGTTGAAGGCGTATTTGGGAAATGCGACTCCAGCCGACACAGTGAACCAGTGCACACGTGCACGCGTTTTTGACCTGACAGGTGGGGCCAACCCGTCAGAGTGTGAGGCTGACCAACGGGCCCCATGGCCGTCGTTATCAACCTCATGCCAGAGAGGGAGGCGAGCTCACCGGCGTCGTTGTGGTCGATAGCGAGGCAATCCGAGGGCACCGACGTGCTCAGGGCAGAGTCGTCGTTCGGGTGGAGGTGGATGCGGTCGCCGGAGTGCATGGGTTCGCCGGCGACGAGGAAGCCGGCGGAAGTGCTTCGGGAGGTGCTTGCCCTGGTTGATTCCGGCTACAATAGAGAGGGAAGACAGAGGGGAAATGGTCAAAGAGGTGAGGCAGTTCCAGATCGAGGGAGAGAGAGAGGGGGTGGAGGAGGCCTCTACCACGAGATTGAGGGCAACCCGAGGCGGCGGATCTCAAGCTCTATCTCGAGCTCGGGTGGCTCTAGGGATGAACGGGAGCCTCAGGAGAAAGACTAGGAGTGGGAGAGAGCGAGTGGTGGAGAGAAAGATGCTTGGGGGAGGCTTTATATAGTCGGGCGACGTCTCACCGTGGTCTTGTGCGTCGACGAGGATGTTGCCATTGCTAGGGCTCATGGGTGCTCGCTTGTGTATTTCATGGGTGCTCGTGGGGTTGGTCTAGAGCGAGGGGAGTGAAGAGAGGGAGCAGGGGGAAGCCAGAGGCACCATGCATGTGAGCTCTCCCATTGGGGCTCTCAGGCAGCCTCTGCGCGTGCGACCAGGGTCAGGAGGAGGGAGAAGGAGGAGGGGGCCGACCAGCTACCATGTCCTGGATGTCGAGATGGTCCTCCTGGCACGCGGGGGGTGCCGAGGTGGTCGGAAGCATTGGGTAGAGGGCGACTACAATGCAAGAGCGCACTGTAGTGCACTC
The DNA here is from genome assembly GCF_002162155.2 of Triticum dicoccoides. Taxonomy (NCBI): domain Eukaryota; kingdom Viridiplantae; phylum Streptophyta; class Magnoliopsida; order Poales; family Poaceae; genus Triticum; species Triticum dicoccoides. The sequence continues at coordinate 223,979,774 of NC_041387.1, read as the reverse complement.
TGGAGCATGCATATGGCCGGCATAGCCATTTAAAAAGGCGAGGGGCATGTCCACTAGTGTCCTGGAGCTTCCTTTGATGCTCTAGAGTGGATAGAGCTACACCTAAAGATGAGTATCACATGCCAATAGCCATATGCTTATTAATAATGCTTCTTGACATAAGGTCATTAGCTTTCTTGATGATAATGCGGGGTATGATTAGATTTTTATGGTCGAAGAGGACATGTCTAAAATGGCTTTTCGATGCCCCGGTTTCCTTGGCTTATTTGATTGGACGGTGACGACCTTTGGATTAAAGAATACCGACGCCACGTATCAAAGGGCTATGAATTTAATTTTTCATGATTTACTTGGTGTTATACTTGAGATCTATATTGATGATACTGTTGTCAAATCGGATGCTTTTGAATCTCACTTAGCCAATTTGCATTTGGCATTTGAAAGAATGAAGAAATATGTGCTGAAATTGAATCCTTTGAAGTGTGCCTTTGGTGTATCGGCTGGGAAGTTTTTGGGTCTCATTATTCATGAATATGGCGTGGAAGTTGATCCCATAAAGATAGAAGCTATACAGAAAGTAGAGGCTCCAACATGCAAGAGAGATATGCAAAAATTCCTTGGCAAGGTCTATTATTTGAGGAGATTCATAGCCAATCTATCAGGGAAGGTTGGTGCATTTACTCCTATCCTTCGATTAAAGAATGATGTTGATTTTACTTGTGGGGCAAAACAGCAAGAGGCATTTGATATGATTAAGAAATATGTGTGCACCCACCGGGTTATGAAAGCGCCCAGGCACAGGGAGCCATTTAGACTTTACATTGCAGCGGAGGAAGGTGTTATTAGTGTTATTTTGACTCAAGAGACTGAAGGAAAGGAGCATCCTATTACTTATTTGAGTCGACGCTTATTGGACGCCGAGATATGGTATACATTTATTGGGAAATTATGCTTATTCTTATATTATGCTTGCACAAAATTGAGACATTATCTAGTTCCTAGTACTTGCATTATAGCTTGTCAAACCGATGTCATCAAATACATGTTGCATAGGCCAATTCTTAGTTGTAGAATTGGAAAGTGAGCTTATACTTTAATTGAATATGATTTGGCTTATGAATTACTAAAATCCATGAAAGGCCATTTTTTTGCTAATTTTATTGTTGAGCATCGGATTGATGACGAGCATGATATTGATATAAACCTTGTCTCATTAGTACCATGGAGATTATATTTTGATGGTTCAGTTTGGAGCAACGGCCAAGGTGTCGGTATTGTTTACATATCTCCACCTGGTACTGTTTTTTAAGCCTCGTGCTGCTTAGAATATTTTTGCACAAATAATCAAGCCGAATATGAAGCATTGTCATTCGTCTTAGAGATGTTTCTTGCCATAGGTGTTACACATATTATGGCTTTTGGTGATTCCTTATTAGTAGTGCAAAAAATATCCAAAGTTTTCAATGTTTTGACGAATCACTTAATGTTTATCTTGATAAATGTCCAGATATAATTTCTGTTTTGGATTATTTTAGCATTGCTCTTATATCAAGACATGACAATTGGAGAGAAAGTGAGTTGGCACAACAAGCATCTGGCTATCATGTTGATCGTGGCATGTTTCATATTTCTGAAAAGCCGATGTCTAGTCTTGCCAAAATAGGGGAGGCTGAACCGGAGCCCACCGTTTCGGCCACTAATGAAATATTTAACGCAGGAGAAAATCAAGACTAGAGGAAACCCATTATTGATTATTTGTGTTATCCTAGTAAAAGGGTGGACAGGATAGTTCGGCACATGGCTTTCAAATACACAATGAGAGATGATGATCTATATCATTGCACGGTTGATGATGTTCTTTTAAAGTGCTTGGACGAGGACCAAGCAAGAGTTGCTATGGGTGAGGTCCATGAAGGTATTTGTGGCACTCATCAGTCGGCTCCCAAGATGAAATGGTTATTACGACGTGCTAGGTTTTATTGGCCGACAATGGTTAATGATTGCTTCCGGTATTATAAAGGATGTGAAGCTTGTCAAAAGTTTGGTGATATTCAGTTGGCTCACGCTGCTATGTTACATCCTATTATCAAGTTGTGGCCTTTAAGAGGTTGGGGATTAGACTTTATTGGAGAGATTCATCCTTCTTCTTCAAAAGGGCATCGGTTCGTGTTGGTGGCAACCGATTATTTCACTAAATGGTCTGAATCAATGCCGCTCAAAAATATGACGCATACATAGGTAATTCAATTCATAACTGAGCATATTATTCATAAATTCGGCATTCCTCAAACATTAAATATGGACCAAGGTTCATCCTTTATGTCACATCAAGTTAGAGAATTTGCCGAATCATATAAGATAAAGTTGCTCAATTCCTCCCCATATTATGCCCAAACCAATGGACAAGCTGAGTCTAGCAATAAAATATTAATCAAACTCATCAATAAGAAGATTGAGGATAATCCAAGGAGATGGCATGAGCTACTGTCCGAAGCTTTGTGAGCACACAAAATCTCAAGGCATGGTGCTACAAAGGTAACTCCATATGAGCTTGTACATGGTCAAGAGGCCGTTTTACAAGTGGAAGTGAATTTGAATGCTTTGAGAATAGCCAGACAAAATGATTTATTGGCGGTAGACTTTTATAACTTAATGATGGACAATATTGATGAAGTCACTGATAAACGTTTGGCTGCTTTGAAGGCCATAGAGAGAGATAAGTTGAGGGTGGAAAGAGCTTACAATAAGAAGGTCAATTTGAAGGAATTTCCAAGTTGACGATCTCGTGTGGAAGGTGATTCTACCAATTGGTTCAAAATATAGAAAATTCGAGAAGTGGTCTCCTAGTTGGGAAGGTCTATTTAAGATTACAAGAGTAGTTCCCGGAAACACATATTTGGTGGAATACGTACAAGGCACGTTGTGACCTCGAGCTCTCAATGGCAAGTATTTAAAGAAGTATCACCCAAGTGTGTGGCAAGAAGCCTAGATAGGCAATGGCCGATACATAACTATCGCCCTAAGCAAAGACATGGTCGATATATGACTATTGCCCTTAGCATAAATCATGGCTGATACATAATTATTGCCCTAAGATATATAAATGTCCGATGGAGTGTTGACATCATCCTTGGAATGAATACAATGCAAATTATTTTTCGGCACGCAAGTTTTGCCGAAAAATAGGGGGGCATGTGTTGACACCAGATTTTGGCATTGTCAATAACATAGTTAAGAAGGCCTCAAATGGAAAAGTTCTAAAAGTGAGAAAGTTTTGTATCATCGAAAGGAGAAATTTTGATATTTGGGTCATAGCCATCTGATCTCATCTCTAAGGCCGAATTGTGTTCGAAGTACTGAGATTTTGTATCCAGAACACTTTTCGGCTGATTACGCCCCAAGATTGCCCCATATGGGAAACTTGTCTACATGAATTGTCTTCGTCTCGTCGAAACGATTGATTTTAATATAAAGATCGTCCTAATCCAAGGTATTATGCAAAAGTTAGAGCCCGCAAAGCAGGACCCTCCAGTGGGCAAAATATAACGCCTGGGAAAAGATACACATGTGGGTATGTCTGATGAGCTGCGTGAATAATTAGCTGTTTTGCACGAGCGATTTGGCACTGAAGATGGCCTCCACTTAAAAAATGTTCAACAAGAAAGTTGTTCGTCTCGTTGAAACGAGTAAATATTCTATTGGGCGTATTTTCATCCGAGGTCGTTTACCACCTCAAGAAAGACCTGCAAGGTGCAGCTTGTTTTAAACCGAACTGTTTTGGAAACTTCAGACAAAACCAATCCAAATTTGACAAAGGTTTTGGATGTGAATCCAAGACTTTTCTTGCACGGGAAGTCCAACCGCCTCTTATATACCTAAGTGGTGACAGCCGATTGAACAATACACAATCGCAAAACCCATCTACAAACTTTCATTGCATATCATAGTTTTCTGCTTCTTGTTCATCAGTGTTCTTAGCTTCGGAGAGCTTCGATCTACGAAGTCCTAGGGGCGGGCGAACCGACCTAGGGCATCCCATCATCACCGTGCGTCCAGACGGGGTCTCTCCCAACCGTGTGGGGTTTCGGGTCTTCAAAAGATCTCGCTAGATTGTCTTGCGTATCGTGCTTCCGGTGAGCCTCCTTCGGCGACGTGTCTTGCGTATCGCGCTCGATGCCGAGGGTACATGGTCACGTGTTCGTTTGCAAACAACAGCAGAGTATGAAGTGCTCCTTGTAGGGCTCAGGATTGTCGCAGAGTTGGGAATCAAGAAGCTGATCATTCAAGGAGATTCACAGCTTGTGGTGAGACAAGTGTGCAAATATTATCAAAGTCCATCGATGGAGGCATACATTGAGGAAGTGAGGAGATTGGAGGAGCGCTTTGATGGATTGCAAACAGAGCACGTACCCGTGCAAAAAACAGCATAGCTGATCATCTATCAAAGTGTGTTGCACAAAAGCTTCTTGTGGAACTAGGAACTTTTGTTCTCCATCTCACTTAGCCCTCCGTATTCCCAGCAACAATGGCCCGGAAAAGGAGAAAGATGGACTCTGGTAAGCCTCTCCCGGTAAAGCCTTGTGCTCCTGGCAGGGACCCAGCCAGAAACTCACAACCTACCGGCCTGCACCCTCCTGCTGGGACCATGGTCCCCGTGGACATGGAGTGTGGCCGAGCAGTTGAGGAGGTGTCACTAGTCCTGGTTGCCGAGCCCCAGGCTCCAACTTGGGCAAGGCACATAGTTAACTTTCTCCAAGCCGGAGAACCCCCCAATGACCAAGATGAAGCTGAAACAGTAACCCGGAGAGCCAGTATGTATCAGTTTGTCGATGACACCATGTACAGGAGAAGGCCCAACAGTGTGAAATTGAAATGCATCTGCCGGGAAGAAGGTAAGGAACTGCTGGCTGAGATACACAAAGGCATGTGCGGCTCCCACATTGGATCAGGGGCATTGGTTGGGAAAGCATTCCGACAAGGATTCTATTGGCCCACAACCCTCCAAGATGGGGTTGAGCTAGTTACAAAATGTGAAGCCTGCCAATTCCATTCCAAGAACATCCACCTGCCTGACCAAGATCTTCAGACAATCCCTTTATCATGGCCATTTTCAGTCTGGGGGATTGCTACCCTCGTACCTTTCCCATGGGCAATCGGGGGCTTTGAATTCTTGTTTGTTGCCATCGAGAAGTTTACAAAGTGGCCGGAAGTAACTCCCATTAGAAAGGTGACTGCTCTGCCAGCTATCAAGTTCTTGAAAAACTGGTGTGTCGTTTTGGAGTCTCGGCAAGGATCATTACCGACAACGGCACCCAGTTCACGAGCCGCGCCTTCATGCAATATGTTCGCACCCTCGGAAGCAAGGTCTCATTTGCCTCTGTTGCACATCCCAGAAGCAATGGGCAAGCTGAGAGGGAGAACGTTTAAGTGTTGTGGGGACACAAGACATGAACTTTGATATGTTGCGAAAGCACGACACGCGGTGGATCGATGAGCTACCGGTAGTCCTTTGGTCCCTTAGAACGACACCAAATTGGGCTAGTGGGCAGACTCCTTTCTCCCTGGTCTATGGGGAAGAAGCAGTTATCCCCACGAAACTCATTTGCAGGTCGCCTAGAGTGCTTTCCTATGATGAAGTAGTGCAAGATCAGCACCTGCGTGACAACACTGTGCTACTCGAGGAGAACTGTCTCCAAGCTGCTACGCGTGTTGCACGCTATCAGCAAGCCCTGCGTTGCTATCATAGACGCAGGGTTCATGCCCGGTGTTTCATGGAAGGAGACCTTGTCCTTAGGTGCGTTAAGTTGACCAATGGTACAAAGAAGTTGACACGAAAGTGGGAAGGCCCTTACCGGGTAGTACGAGTCACCAGACCAGGCCCAGTTCGTCTAGGGACCGAAGATGGCATTCAATTGCAAAACTCATGAAATATTGAGCATCTCTGCAAGTTCTACCCATAAGGCGCGGCTGTTGGGCCCTGCCCCGCAGCCACCCTTTTGCACAGACCTTGCCACAGTTGCATGTGACCCCTTGTACAAAGTCAGGGCGATGACCCTCAGCACCATAGAAATAAATGAAGCGCTGGGGGGCCCCGACCAAGTTGCATGCATGCATGAGCATTCCAAGAGCATTGCATAAGCATTTGCATTTGCATATAGATAGGATCGCATCCTGCATCATTCTCATATGCATGAAGCTGCAGGTTCCAACCATGAACTTGGCTTCTACAAGGAGTTGAGGAAATGGGCCAGCACTGCGATCCCCGGCAAGCCAAACAGATAGGTTCTACCTCTTGTCCATAAGTGCTCTGTAACCTGAAACTTGTGCATGAGAAAACCTCGCCACTCTACGAAGCTTAGGTGCTCCTACTTTTGGCTCGAACGTTGCTTCAGCATGGGTGGTCATAGTGGCCTTTGCTGAAAAAGGATTAGCGAGGGGCTGGTCCCTTTATTTTTTGCCCGGTGGACTCCGGTCCCCAGCAACAAAATAAAAAGGGTACCCGTAGGATAGCCTGCTGGGGAAGACTTGTTTATTTTAAACTAAAGAGGCACCTCACATCTGCATGGACATACACATGCACGAGTTCCCGGCAAGGCTCATTGTCGGTGTCAAAACCGGCGGATCTCGGGTGGGGGGTTCCGAACTATGCGTCTAGGCGGATGGTAACAGGAGACAAGGGACACGATGTTTTTACCCAGGTTCGGGCCCTCTCGATGGAGGTAAAACCCTACTCCTGCTTGATTAATATTGATGATATGGGTAGTACAAGAGTGGATCTACCACGAGATCAGAGAGGCTAAACCCTAGAAGCTAGCCTATGGTATGGTTGTTGTTCGTCCTACGGACTAAACCTCTCCGGTTTATATAGACACCGGAGAGGGCTAGGGTTACACAGAGTCGGTTACAATGGGAGGAGATCTTCATATCGTATCGCCAAGCTTGCCTTCCATGCCAAGGAAAGTCCCATCCGGACACGGGACGGAGTCTTCAATCTTGTATCTTCATAGTCCGGGAGTCCGGCCGAAGGTCATAGTCCGGCCATCCGGACACCCCCTATTCCAGGACTCCCTCAGTAGCCCCTGAACCAGGCTTCAATGACGACGAGCCCGGCGTGCAAGTTGTCTTCGGCATTGCAAGGCGGGTTCTCCTCAAATTCCCTGTACCCATCGAATAGTGTCCGGCTTCTAGTGCGTGCTGCCCTCCTCGGCTTCTATGCCCCATAATTACCATCTTCCACGTGTCAAACGAATGCGAAAAGCCAAGGGATTTTTCCATTTAGCCCCCCGGTTGCGTTAATGAACCGCCCATAAAAGAGACGGGGATTTAGATCCAATTCACACCATCTTCCCTCCGCGAGCCTTCATCAGAGTGCCTTCGACAGGGATCCATTCCACCATGGCCAGTCGGTGCAGCTCCTCCTGTCGCCTCTCTAGCCCTCGGCCCGGAGATTGGGGGCGGTGTTCCGTCCCGCATAGAGAGTTAGTAGTGCTTCAGTCCAAGGGGCTTCTCCCCCCAGCATATATGGTCCCAGTTCGAGCCGGGATTGCTACCTATAGCGGCGGAGAGCAGGCGGAGAGCGTCCCCAATCCCTCTCAAGGAGAGCGGGCATGCTTAGTCCCTTATTTGATGAGAGGACTCAGATTTCCAATTCATCCGTTTCTCTGAGGGTTGCTGGAGTTCTACGGCCTCCAGCTACACAACCTCACGGCCGCCTCCATTCTGCACATTGCGGGCTTCGTGGCCCTCTGCAAGCTGTTCTTGGGTGTTGAGGCCCATTTTGCACTGTGGAAGAGGTTGTTTTGCCTCGTGCCTCGTTCTCAGCAGGGGTCTATTTATCAAGTGGGCGGAGCCGAACTATGGCGCATCGCCGGGACCGGATATCTATCCGGTACCCCAAAGAGGATGTCCGAAGACTGGTCCTCTGAGTGACGGCCCCCTGCCAGACCCTATACGGATCGGCCTCCCTGAGTTCAATAATTCTCCATTGAAGAAGCGCCTGAGTTGGCGCCCGCGGAACCCTCAGAGGGAAACTGACAGGGACCTCCTTTACCTGATGAGTCGGATAAGGTTGTTGGCTCATTCCGGACTGACCATGATCAAGGTCATGGCCATATGCATTACACGAGGGGTGCAGCCGCTTCAATACAGAGGCCAGCCCATGTGGGATTTCAACGGGGAGGATGACGCCACCCGGTGCGGTCGTAAGGGACCAGATTCGGTCGCCACTTTAACGAGAATCTTATCCGCTTTGTACAAGGGAGTAGAAGAAGAATTCCTCCGTGCCGACCCGGAGGGCGGATTCTCCATGTACAATCCACCAAGTTGGGTGAGCGAACACATTCACTTGCCTACCCGCTTTCGAAATTCCTGTAGTTGAGTACTTAGTCTAGCAATGTTGAACGCAGGAGTTGCGCCAGACTGTGAAGGAGATAAACAGCCCTCCTCCACAACCCGAGGACCCGGAACGGTCCCTCGATCCAGACTCCCAAGAGGACCCGGACTTATGTGTGGAGTTAATCGACGGGGTGTTTCATCAATTGAGCAAGGACAATGCCTTAGTGGCCATTACGGCCGACTATCTGGGACTTCTTCCAGCCTCAAAGGTAACCGAGACCGAAATCCCAGTATTCTCAAGGAGATCTATCCATGCTTTATCTTGCATGCCGTGAATTAATAGTGTTTCGTTTCGCAGGGTAAATCCTTGAGGCGGAAGGCCGGGCCCGCGGCGGGCAGCCAACAAGGGCCGCTGAAGCCAGGCGGGCCAAAAAGAAGTGCGGACCAGATCAAGATTCCGGCGCAATGGTACGGCGTGCAAATTTAACGCTTAGGGTTTATGCCCTTGAGTCTTACTAACGCTCAAGATTTTCTTAGAAAGAAGAGAGCCCGCCGGACTATATCCGCCGGCCAAGGTTCAAGGCCGGGTCCGGAAGCAGAGATGGACACGGGGCGTGCCTCGGGCGTTCCTCCGACAGAGGACGCCGACGGGCTATCTGCCACCAATTCAGAGGTGGAGAGTGCCCTGAACCACAGGCGTCGCCGGACTGTTCTTCGTGACGCATTTTTTCCCCAGAGGCGTTGGACGCCTTTAATACAGGAGATGCGTATCTCCGTGCCGCTCAAAATGGTCTAGCCAGAGCCACATAGCAGTATGTAAAAGACATACAGGTGAGTAAAATTGAAGGTTATATATGTCAGTAGCCCCCGACACTTGAAACAGTGAAGATAACTGTTTTAAGGATCATGTGCTATGAAGTGTCTTACAAAGAAGAATACGCAACTATCCCAGGAGCTTGAAGAGTGCAAGGCCCAGCTCGAGGCCGCACTGGCCACTTCAGAAAATGCCAAGGGGACGCCCTCAGGTAATATATGCTTCGAAAGATAATTCCATTATGAAGTGCGGCAGGTGCGCAACCCTGACGATAATAGTGCAGATGGGGCCGGAGTAAATCCAGACAAACAACAACTCCTACGCCAACTAAAGGCTGGCGAGAGCATGCTGACGAGGGTGAGGCAAGAGAAGAACAAACTTCAAGACGCCAATACCCAGCTGGGCGAGGAACTAAAGGATGTTCGCATTGAGCTGTTTGTAGGTCTGCTGACAGGTATGTAGGTCTGCTGACAGGTCGTCCTGCGGTGGAAATGCCCGGTTCAGTGGGAGACCTTCTTCCCGAGCTGTTGCAACTGCACGAACGAGTTCGGCAGGCAATGCAGAGCGTCATTCAGGCTATGTGGCCATCCCTCTCCATGCCCGAAGGCCTTGGGGAGCTTATAAAGAAGCTGGAGGGAGTGCGGCAGGGCTTCCGGTTGTGGAAGATATCGGCCTGCCGTCAAGGTGCCAGGGAGGCCTGGGCCATCGTGAAGACTCGATACACGAAGGCTGACCCAAACCACATGGCCGAGGTCGGCCCTATGGGTCCTGACGGAAAGGAGATCCCTGTCAGCTTAGTATATGGCCAGGTAGAGCTGGCTGCAAAGTATTCCCAACAGGACTGTAAATTAGACCGCCTGTTGGATGGTATTAAAGAAGAATATACCGAGTCGCATTGACTCTGTAATTTAAAATGACATGAAGAATGCCTTCTAGCCGGATTGTAGATCATTTGTCATTGCGGACCTTTTCGCTTCGACCTCTGGACCCTATAGTCTGGAGTGTGTCCGAATACCCTCTCGATTATGTAAGAACCGGGGCATGCATGGAGACAAGGCTTAGGGGTCATAATTGCTTTAGCAGACAAGTGCCCAACTAGTTATGTTATATTACATGGTTAGTAAGAAACATCTTCTAGGGAGAATAGTTCCGTTAGGGGTTCCTTTCCCTGGGAGGCATGCCCTAAAGTGCATGTCCGAACTGATAAAAAGAGCAGAAAAGCATCTGGGGGAAGATAAATAAACACGAAAGATCATCTTCTAGTTCACCGACTGAATATTCCCTTAAGAATGCTAGCTTTCGGCTTCACCAAGTCTGAGGTACACATCCGGCTGACCCGACAGTAAAAATCGCAGAGGTGCTCCCTTTACCACCTAGCTGAACGAACGGGAACGTAGGGGTAAGCACAGGAGCCAGACAACCCAGCTTGGCCAAAACTTAAGTCATATCGATGCATATAATGGTGTGTAAAAGGCTCATGCGGAAGTGTCACACATGTTTTGGGCATGAGGCCCGTTTTATATAAACTTCTGATAAAGAATCCCCCAGGTATGATGAGCGCGGGTGGCGCGTCAGGTATGTGCGAACAACGCACATGCAAGCCCCTAAGGGCTTGGGAGAAAAATGTTAGGGAGAGGGAGCGAAATCCCGGAGAGCTAATGTGAAAAAGTAAAAATAAAAATAAAAAGGGGACGGAGGAAGGAGACGAACATGGAGTCCGGCGCTAGGGTGTAGAATCTTCGTAGGCGTGCTGCGTTCCATGGGTTCGGCTCGAGTCGGTTGTCCGATGCGTTGCGCAGACGGTATGCTCCACCAGTCAGTACTTGGTCGATTATGAAGGGACCCTCCCATTTGGGCTTTAGTTTGTCCTTTCTCTTGTCCGGCAGGCGCAAAACTAGTTCGCCAATGTTATAAGTTTTGGCCCGTACTTCTCTACTTTGATATCTACGAGCCTGCTGTTGATAGAATGCGAAACGAGCTTTTACCACGTGGCCTCCTCCTCCAATGTGTCCAAGCTGTCCTGCCGATCGAGCTCGGCTTCTCTTGATTCGTACATGGGCACTCGAGGTGAGTCATGAATTATGTCGCATGGCAGTACTGCCTCTGCGCCGTATACCATAAAAAATGGTGTGAATCCGGTAGTGCGATTCGGCGTGGTCCGCAGCCCCCAGAGTACGGAGTCGAGCTCCTATACCCAGTGCATGTTAGATTCCTTGAGGGATCGCACTAGTCTGGGTTTGATGCCGCTCATGATGAGACCGTTAGCTCGCTCGACTTGACCATTGGTTTGAGGGTGATAGACTGAAGCGTAGTCGAGCTTAATGCCCATGTTTTTGCACTAGAGTTTAACTTCATCGGCCGTGAAGTTTGTGCCGTTGTCAGTTTTGATGCTGTGGGGGACGCCGTTACGGTGTACGACCCCGGATATGAAGTCTATCACCGGTCCGGATTCGGCCGTCTTTACAGGCTTGGCCTCTATCCATTTGGTGAATTTGTCCACCATGACTAGTAGATATTTTTGCTTGTGGGTTCCTCCTTTAAGGGGTCCAACCATGTCAAGCCCCCAGACTGCAAAAGGCCAGGTAATGGGTATAGTTTGTAGGGTGGTAGGCGGCATGTGGCTTTGGTTGGCGAATAACTGGCAACCAACGCATCTCTGCACTAAGTCCTGAGCGTCTACCCGGGCCGTTGGCCAATAAAATCCGGTACAGAAGGCCTTGCTTACAAGGGCCCGGGCTGCGGCGTGGTGGCCGCCGAGTCCGGCATGAATTTCAGCCAGAAGGTCGCGCCCTTCCTCTTTGGAGATGCACCTTTGAAGGACTCCGGTTGTGCTTTTCTTATAAAGCTCTCACTCGTGGACTTTGTAGGCTTTAGATCGCCGCACTATGCAGCGGGCCTCGTTTTGGTCCTCAGGGAGTTCCTGCCTAGTTAGGTAGGCTAGGAATGGTTCTGTCCACGGGGCAACGACTGCCATTATTGTGTGGGCTGACGGCATTGTTTCGTTGGCGGAGCCACCAACTGTGTCAGAGTGTTCGGTGAGGGGCAGTGTGGTTGTGTCCGGGCTATTGTTTCCGGACTCTCCCTCCCATGATACGGATGGCTTGAACAGCCTCTCTAAGAAGATGTTGGGAGGGACGGCATCGCGCTTGGCGCCAATGCGTGCCAACACGTCTGCTGCCTGGTTATTCTCCCGGGCTATGTGATGAAATTCGAGCCCCTCAAACTGAGCTGACATCTTTAAGATGGTGTTGCAGTGAGCTGCCATTTTCGGATCCTCGGCGTCAAATTCTCCATTTATTTGGGATATTGCAAGGTTTGAATCCCCGCGGACCTCTAGGCGCTGAATGCCCATGGAGACTGCCATCCGGAGACAATGTAAAAGGGCCTCGTATTCGGCTGCGTTGTTGGAATCCGTGTACATTATCTGAAGTATGTATTGGACTGTATCTCCGGTTGGGGACGTCAGAACGATGCCAGCCCCCAGGCCAGCCAACATTTTGGAGCCGTCGAAGTGCATGATCCAGTTGGAGTATGCGCCGTACTCTTTAGGGAGTTCGGCTTCAGTCCATTCGGCGATGAAGTCGGCCAAAACCTGCGACTTAATAGCTCACCTTGGCTTGTAAGTTATGTCGAATGGGAGGAGCTCGATGGCCCATTTGGCAATCCGGCCCGTTGTATCGCGGTTGTTTATAATATCATTAAGAGGTACTTCGGATGCCAGTGTTATTGAACACTCTTGAAAATAGTGTCGCAGCTTCCGGGATGCCATGAACACCGCGTATGCTATCTTTTGATAATGCGGGTACCGTGACTTGCATGGAGTTAGGACAGTGGACACGTAGTAAACTGGTTTTTGGAGAGGGAACTTGTGTCCGTGCATTTCTCGTTCGACGACGAGCACCGCGCTTACAACTTGATGGGTTGCCGCGATGTATAGCAGCATTGGTTCGCCCGTGTTGTGCGCGGCCAGTACCGGATTTGTTGCCAGTATGGCTTTTATTTCTTCGAGTCCGGCCGTGGCGGCATGCCTCCACTCGAAGTGTTCGGTGCGCCGCAGGAGGCGATAGAGGGGTAATGCCTTTTCTCCTAAGCGGGAGATAAAGCGGCTTAGAGCCGCCACGCATCCTGTCAATTTTTGTATTTGTTTGAGGTCTTTTGGGGTATCCAATTGTGACAGAGCTCGGATCTTGTCTGGGTTTGCTTCAATTCCTCTACCGGATACGATGATGCCCAAGAGCTTTCTGGCTGGTACGCCGAAAATGCATTTTTCTGGGTTGAGCATAATGTCATATGTTCAGAGATTGTCGAACGTGAGCCTCAAGTCGTCTACTAGAGTATCGACGTGTTTGGTTTTGACGACCACGTCATCTATGTACGCTTCAACTGTTTTGCCGATCTGGTTGGCCAGACATGTCTGAATCATGCGCTGATATGTTGCGCCGGCTGTTGAAGCAGAATGGGCTGTATGGGGTGATGAATGCCGTTGCGGCTTGGTTTGACTTTGCCATCTTGATTTGGTGGTAGCCAGAGTATGCATCGAGGAAACACAATGAGTCGTGTCCTGTGGTGGCGTCGATGATTTTATCAATTCGGGGGAGTGGGAAAGGATCCTTTGGGCAGGCCTTATTTAGGTCTTTGGAATCGATACATAGGCGCCACAATTTGTCCTTCTTTGGTACCATCACCAGGTTTGCTAGCCAGTCTGGATGTTTTATATCTCTGATGAATCCGGCTTCCAGCAGTTTTGCTAGCTCCTCTCCCATGGCTTGTCTCTTGGGTTCGGAGAAACACCGTAGAGTCTGCTTGATGGGCTTAAACCCTTTTAGGATGTTCAGGCTATGCTCAGCCAGCCTGCGTGGGATTCCTGGCATGTCTGAAGGGTGCCAGGCGAAAATGTCCCAATTTTCTCGCAGGAATTCTCTGATTGTGGCGTCTACATCGGGTTTTAGTTGTGCCGCGATGGAGGCCGTTTTTGTGGGGTCCGTTGTATGGACTTGGAATTTGACTATTTCATCCGCTGGTTTGAAAGAGGTGGACTTGGATCTCTTATCTAGTATCACATCGTCCTTGTGCGCCGTGGAGCGCAATGCAGTTAGTTCCTCGGCCGCTAGGGCTTCGGATAATGCCTCCAGGGCCAGTGCGGCTGTCTTGTTTTCGGCGCGGAGCGCTGTGTCCGGATCACTTGCAAGAGTGATGATTCTGTTGGGTCCAGGCATTTTGAGCTTCATGTACCCATAATGGGGTATGGCTTGAAAAATTGTAAATGCTTCTCGCCCTAGCAGAGCATGGTATCCTTTGCTGAACGGGGCCACTTGGAATGTGACCTCCTCGGATCTGTAATTATCCGGCGTGCCGAACAACACATCAAGTGTGATTTTTCCTGAACAACACGCTTCCCGGCTTGGTATTATTCCTCTAAAGGTTATGTTGCTTCGCTAAATGCGGCTCCAGTCTATTTCCATTTTTCGCAGGGTTTCCTCGTAGATGAGGTTAAGTCCGCCGCCGCCGTCCATCAGTACCTTTGTAAGTCGGAAGCCGTCCACTATCGGACTGAGGACCAATTCGGCTGGTGCTCGGGCTGTCCGGAATTTAGGTTCGTCACTGGCATTAAAGGTAATAGCCGTGTGACTCCATGGGTTTATTGTTGCTACTTGGTAGACTTCGGTAAGGTTGCGGAGCGTTCATTTCCTTGCATTGTTTCATGTGAAGGTCTCGAAGACTGTCGACACCGTACTGGCGTTTCTGGGGAAGTGTTCTTCGGGTTCTGGAGTTAGAAGCTCCTCGCCACTTCCGGCCACCTGCCGGAGTATCCAACATGCTCTAAGGTTGTGAGTTGGTGTGACTTCCCCTAAACTATGAATGTTAGAGGGTCCATTGAGCCATCCTTCCAGAACGGTCCCATACCCTATAGAGGGTTTTTGTTTTTTCATGTTTGGCTCAGATGCCTGGCGATAATGCGCCCTTTTGTTTTAGACTCGTGTTGTATTCAGGGCCGGATTGTCCCAGAATTTATCTTCGGTTTTCCGAACGCTTTCTGTCGCACAGTACTTTCGTACTATGGATGTCAAGTCGGCGAAGCATGTAATTTCGCGGTGACTTATGGCGTTGAGGATTCCGATGTCCATGCAGTTGTTACAGATGAATGAAATTGCTTCTTTCTCACGGCAGTCCTTTATCCTGTTCATAACCAAGAGGAATCTGGCCCAATAGTGGTGTACTGTTTCCCCGGGCTCTTGCCGTATTGATTTAAATCCGAAACCTTGCCCGATATAAGATTCAGGGGCCAAGAAGTTTCCGAATTCGGAAGCTTGCTTTCTTGGACATTATTCAATAAATCAGGCCTGCTGCCTAACTTTAGGTTCAGGACTTGGGTGACATCCTCCCCTCCGCGGGTGTCCGGCTTGGAGGGGTCAGGAATCCGGACACATCTGGTCCTTAAGGCAGGCGAAGATTCGCCGCATTGTTCTTCCACCACTTCAATGTGGTGGGTGACCTGGGGAGAGTCGATCTCTCTCTGATCGGGTTTAAGCCCAATCTGGCCGTAATCTGTAGCGACTCCCAGGGCAGCAATACGATCCAAGAGCTCGTTCAGGGAAGAGAGCTCCATCGGATCTAACTGATCGGCGAGCTCCGAGCTGATGTGGAGGTTGCTTTCGATGGCCTGAGAGGTCATCATCGGCGCGGGAGCCGAACAGGCGGTCATCAAAAAACTGCCTAGCCGGACAGTTTGGCCGATAGCCAAAGCTCCTTTAGCAACAGCGACGTCTTTAAAGACGGGGTGCGGCATCCTTCCTGATGGTGACGACACAAAGGAACTCTCAATGAAAGCACCAATGTCGGTGTCAAAACCGGTGGATCTCGGGTAGGGGGTCCCGAACTGTGCGTCTAGGCGGATGGTCACAGGAGACAAGGGACACGATGTTTTTACCCAGGTTCGGGCCCTCTCGATGGAGGTAAAACCCTACTCCTGCTTGATTAATATTGATGATATGGGTAGTACAAGAGTGGATCTACCACGAGATCAGAGAGGCTAAACCCTAGAAGCTAGCCTATGGTATGGTTGTTGTTCGTCCTACGCACTAAACCTCTCCGGTTTATATAGACACCGGAGAGGGCTAGGGTTACACAGAGTCGGTTACAATGGGAGGAGATCTTCATATCGTATCGCCAAGCTTGCCTTCCACGCCAAGGAAAGTCCCATCCAGACACGGGACGGAGTCTTCAATCTTGTATCTTCATAGTATGGGAGTCCGGCCGAAGGTCATAGTCCGGCCATCCGGACACCCCCTAATCCAGGACTCCCTCACTCATCTTTTTCATTAATATGCTGATTATGCAAGTACAAGCCTTACAGAACACAAATATGGACTCGAGAGATTACATTATTTGAATTAAAATTTGGCAAGTGCATACGGGTTTAAGATTGAAAAAAGATAAGTTCCCTGTAATCTCCTCTTTTCGTTTTCCCTCCACCAGACACTGCGGTGGAAGGAGGAAAATACAAGAAGGCACCCAAGCAGGAGCCCTTCTCGGTCCTTTCACGGCCAGCCTGGCACGGCTTGACAAGACCGGGAGTGGCGAGGTAGTGAAGGAGGAGCGCGGTAGCAGAGCGATGTTCCCCTGGTCGCCACTTCCAGGACCAGCAAGAAGCCCTAGCTTGAGCCGTGGTGGAGTCATCCACAGCTCAACCAAAAGACTGCTGGAGGGGAGGAGAAGGCACCATGGGAACATCCCTCCCCGGCTATCACCCAAGGAGGCTGGTGATGATGGTGCCGGGGAGGGAAGGGAAGAACGGAAAGAAGAGGTGACAGGTCGCCGGTCGGAGGCGAAGGCCTCCACGCCATCGTACTCTGACCTGGCCCTCCACCACCAGCCTTCTCCGTCTTCCCTCGTTTTCTCTCTGTCATCACCACTCACAAAGAGCGCTAGGACCCCAGCCCGGCTCCTTCTCCGGAGAGATGGCGAGCGACCAAGACGGCGAGGGGGCTCGAAGCGCGCCGCACCTCACCTTGACGGGAAGGAAGACGTCCCCTCATCCCCCAGTTCCAAGGAAAGGGGCAGTACTATGATTTCTAATGATCCCAAGACCTTTCCCTTGGACTTGGACCAGACCCACTCCCTGAGCGTCATTGCTTGGCATCATCAGCTCCAAGCTCAGGCCCGGGGCTCGGCCCTGGGCTCTCCCTTCCAGCATACTCAAGACAAAGCAAGGCAGAGAAGGAGAGGTATATGGATGAATGCCTCCACTCCTCCCCCACTCCTTCTTTTATAGGCGAGCAGGGGATTGGGCGCTGATTCCCAAGCGAGCAACCACCGCCCTCTGCTACCTCTTAAGCACTGTGTTGGTTTTCCCTTAAGAAAAGATTGATGCAGTAAAGTAGCGTAAGTATTTCCCTCGGTTTTTGACAACCAAGGTATCAATCCAATAGGAGGCTACTCAAAAGTACCACGCACCTACACAAATAAACAAGAGTCTCGCAACCAATGCGATAAAGGGGTTGTCAATCCCTTCACGGTAACTTGCAAAAGTGAGATCTCATAGAGATAATATGATAAGATAAATATTTTTGGTATTTTTATGATATAGATTGGAAAGTAAAAGATGCAAATAAAAGTAGATGGAAAACTTATATGATAAAAGATAGACCCGGGGGCCATAGATTTCACTAGTGGCTTCTCTCAAGATAGCATAAGTATTACGGTGGGTGAACAAATTACTGTCGAGCAATTGATAGAAAAGTGCATAGTTATGAGAATATCAAGCCATGATCATGTATATAGGCATCAAGTCCGTGACAAGTAGACCGACTCCTGCCTGCATCTACTACTATTACTCCACACATCGACCGACTCATGTCTGCATCTAGAGTATTAAGTTCATGAAGAACAGACTAACGCATTAAGAAAGATGACATGATGTAGAGGGATAAACTCATGCAATATGGTATAAACCCTATCTTTTTATCCTCGATGGCAACAATACAATATGTGCCTTGCTACCCCTGCTGTCACTGGGAAAGGACACCGCAAGATTGAACCCAAAGCTAAGAACTTCTCTCATTGCAAGAAATATCAATCAAGTTGGCCAGACCAAACTGATAATTCGAAGAGACTTGCAAAGATAACAAATCATACATCAAAGAATTCAGAGAAGATTCAATTATTTCTCATAGATGAACTTGATCATAAACCCACAATTCATCGGATCTTGACAAACACACCGCAAATAGAGTTACATTGAATCGATGTCCAAGAAGATCGAGGAGAACTTTGTATTGAGATTCAAAGAGAGAGAAGAAGCCATCTATCTAATAACTATGGACCCAAAGGTCTGTGGTAAACTACTCGCAACTGATTGGAGACCTTGGAGATGCTGTAGAGGCCCTCCATGGTTGATTCCCCCTCCGGCGGAGTGCCGGCGAAGGCTCGAAGAAGGGATCTTGCGGATATAGAAGGTTGCGGCGGTGGAATTAGGTTTTCGTGGTGTTCTCTGATGTTTTCAGGGTACGGGAGTATATATAGGCGAAGGAGGTAGGTCGGTTGAGCCACGAGGGGCCCACAAGGGTGGGGCGCGCGCCAGGCACCCTCATGGCCGCCTCGTCTGCAGCTTGACTTCCACTCCATGTCTCCTGGATTGCGTTTGTTCTAAAAAGATAGCTCCCGAAGGTTTCATTCCGTTTGGACTCTGTTAGATATCCCTTTTCTTCAAAACACTGAAATAGGCAAAAAAACAGCAATTCGGGCTTGGCCTTCGGTTAGTAGGTTAGTCCCAAAAATGATATAAAAGTGTAATGTAAAGCCCATAAACATCCAAAACGGGTAATATAATAGCATGGAACAATCAAAAATTATAGATACGTTGGAGACGTATCAAGCACCCCAAGCTTAATTCCTTCTCGTCCACGAGTAGGTAAATGATAAAAACAGAATTTTTGATGTGGAATGCTACCTAGAATAATTCGCAATGCAATTTTCTTTATTGTGGCATGAATGTTGAGATCCAAATGATTCAAAATAAAAGTTCATATTGACATAAGAAATAGTAATACTTCAAGCATACTAACAAAGCAATCATGTCTTCTCAAAATAACATGGCAAAAGAAAGTTCATCCCTACAAAATCATATAGTTTGGTCATGCTCCATTTTCGTCACACAAGAATGCTCTCATCTTGCACACCCCCGATGACAAGCCAAGCAATTGTTTCATACTAAAGTAATCTCAAACTTTTTCAACTACCATGCAATACATAAGCGTGAGCCATGGATATAGCACTATGGTTGGAATAGAATATGATGATAGAGGTTGTGTAGAGAAGACAAAAAAGGAGAAAGTCTCATATTGACGAGGATAATCAACGGGCTATGGAGATGCCCATCAATTGATGTCAACATGAGGAGTAGGGATTGCCATGCAACGGATGCACTAGAGCTATAAATGTACGAAAGCTCAACTAAAGAAACTAAGTGGTGTGCATCCAACTTGCTTGCTCACGAAGACCTAGGGCATTTTCAGGAAGCCCATCATTGGAATATACAAGCGCAGTTCTATAATGAAAAATTCCCACTAGTATATGAAAGTCACAACAAATGAGACTCTCTATATGAAGAACATGGTGCTACTTTGAAGCACAAGTGTGGGAAAAGATAGTAACATTGTCCCCTTTTTATTTTTATTTTATTTTTTTCTTTTTCTTTCTTTTTGTTTCTTTTTTTGGGCCTTTCTTTTTTTGGCCTTTCTTTTTTTTCTTTGGCCTTTCTTCTTTTTTTTTCTTTTTTATAAGGGACAATGCTCTAATAATGATGATCATCACACTACTATTTATTTACAACTCATGAATTACAACTCAAAACTAGAATAAGATATGACTCTATATGAATGCCTCCGGCGGTGTACCGGGATGGGCAATGAATCAAGAGTGACATGTATGAAAAATTATGAAGGTGGCTTTGCCACAATACGATGTCATCTACATGATCATGCAAGGCAATATGACAATGATGATGCGTGTCATGATGAAAGGAACGGTGGAAAGTTGCATGACAATATATACGGGAATGGCTATGGAAATGCCATAATAGGTAGGTATGGTGGCTGCTTTGAGTCAAATATAAGGAGGTTTATGTGTGATAGAGTGTATCGTATCATGGGGTTTGGATGCACCGGCGAAGTTTGCACCAACTCTCAAGGTGAGAAAGGGCAATGCACGGTACCGAAGAGGCTAGCAATGATGGAAAGGTAAAAGTGCGTATAATCAATGGACTCACATTAGTCATAAAGAACTCATATACTTATTGCAAAAATCTACAAGTCATCAAAAACCAAGCACTACGCGCATGCTCCTGGGGGATAGATTGGTAGGAAAAGACCATCGCTCGTCCCCGACCGCCACTCATAAGGATGACAATCTAAGAACACATCATATTTCAAATTTGTTACACAACGGTTACCATACGTGCATGCTACAGGACTTGCCAACTTCAATACAAGTATTCTTTAAATTCACAATTACCCAACTAGCATGACTCTAATATCACCACCTCTATATCTCAAAACAATTATAAAGCATCAAATTGATCATAGCATCCAATTCACTTCCTTTGATAGTTTTTATTATACCCAACTTGGATGTCCATCATTCTAGGACAAATTTTATGACCATAGCAAATACCATGTTGTTCTAAAATACTCTCAAAATAATATAAGTGAAGCATGAGAGATCAACAATTTCTACAAAATTAAACCACATCCGTCCTCTAAAAGGTATAAGTGAAGTACTAGAGCAAAACTATCTAGCTCAAAAGATATAAGTGAAGCACATATAGTATTCTAATAAATTCCAAATCATGTGGGTTTCTCCCAAAAGGTGTGTACAGAAAGGATGATTGTGGTGATATAAATGGAAATACTCTTATCATACAAGACGCTCCAAGCAAAACACATATCATGTGGCGAATAAAAATATAGCTCCAAGTAAAGTTACTGATAGACGAAGACGAAAGAGGGGATGCCTTCCGGGGCATCCCCAAGCTTAGGATTTTGGTTATCCTTAAATATCTTGGGGTGCCATGGGCATCCCCAATCTTAGGCTCTTCCCACTCCTTATTCCATAGTCCATCAAATCTTTACCCAAAACTTGAAAACTTCACAGCACAAAACTCAACAGGAAATCTCATAAGCTCCGTTAGTGCAAGAAAGAAGAACCACCACATCAGATACTGTAATGAACTCATTCTTTATTTATATTGGTGTTAAACCTACTGTATTCTAACTTCTCTATGGTTCGTACCCCCCGATACTAGCCATAGATGCATCAAAATAAGCAAACAACACACGAAAAACAGAATCTATCAAAAATAGAACAGTCTGTAGCAATCTGTAACTTTCGAATACTTCTGGAACTCTAAAACTTCTACAAAAATAGGAAGTCCACGGAAGTTTGTCTATTCATCTACAGCAAAACGAATAAATGAAAAAGCAGGTTTTTGTGATTTACTAAAATTATTTTAGTGCGCGCAAAAGTTTCTGTTTTTCAGCAGAATCAAATTAACTATCACCATAGGTTATCCTATAGGTTCTACTTGGCACAAACACTAATTAAAACATGAAAACACATCTAAAAAGAAGCTAAATGAAATATTTATTACTAAACAGAAGCAAAAAGCAAGAAACAAAAATAAAATTGGGTTGCCTCCCAAGTAGCGCTATCGTTTAACGCCCCTAGCTAGGCATAAAAGTGAGAATAGATCTAAGTAGTACCATAATAATAAGATAGATCACGAAAACTCATTTCATATTCCCTATGTTTAGCAGCAAGTTTTCTTTGAAGCAAGCAAAAGTAACCAAAATGGCTAAATTTAATGGGACAGAAGTCCCCAAGATTAATCTCGGGAGGTATAGGCTCCTCCTTTGGCCCTTCATATTGCACAACCAATTCATCATAATAAGCATTCTTTTGGCAGAACTTCGTGGGCCTATACTCAAGAGAATATCCTAGCTCATTATTTTGAATAGCAAAATAATTATTAAGTTCGGAAATTCTATCTACTAGAACATTGGTAGGAACCTTTTTTCTAAGGTTTTCATTAAAAGAAACATAGTCTAAAGATTAAAAACGCATAATTTCCTCTTGATCAAAGAGGATTGCTTCTATGGGAGGAATGCCAGCGTCCACCCTATAGTGCGGAAAGATTTCTATGGCCTCTTTTATTATAAATCTGAACTCATGTGCCAAAAATATAGTAGTGGCGCGCTTAACAGAAGAATGCTCAATATTGGAAAATTCTAAGAAAATCCTTTGTATGCAAGGGTGCATGTGCATAAACTGCCTTTCAAGTTCAACAATAAGCATGGCGATAGCATCCGCAAGACTACTAGTTCTATGAAGAACGGAACCACCCATAGAAGGTAAAGCATCGGCAAAAGTAAAGAAATCTTGAATAACCCCTTTTCCAATAATACTACCACTACCGGTTCGAAATTATTTAGTATGTAAGATAGTGGGTTCTTGAGGCATCAAGATTTTCCATGTTATTATTATTGTCCATATCAATGATAATCTCCCCAGTTTCAGACATAATGATAGAAAATGCGAGGGGCGGGCGAAAGAGAAAGAAGAATGGAAAGAGAGGGCGAATAAAATGATAAGGGTGAAGTGGGGGAGAGGAAAACGAGAGGCAAATGTAAAATAATGTAGTGCGAGGGAGATGAATTTGTGATGGGTACTTGGTATGTCTTGACTTGAGTGAAGACGTCCCCAGCAACAGCGCCAGAAATCCTTCTTGCTAGCTCTTGAGCACTGCGTTTGTTTTCCCTTGAAGAGGAAAGGGAGATGCAGTAAAGTAGCGTAAGTATTTCCCTCAGTTTTTGAGAACCAAGGTATCAATCCAGTAAGAGGCTCCTCGAAAGTCCCATGCACCTACACAAACAAACAAGAACCTCGCAACCAACACGATAAAGGGGTTGTCAATCCCTTCACGGTAACTTGCGGAACTGAGATTTGATAGAGATAATATGGTAGGATAAATATTTTTGGTATTTTTGTGATATAGATTGGAAAGTAAAAGATGCAAATAAAACTAGATGGAAAACTTATTTGATAAAAGATAGACCTGGGGGCCATAGGTTTCACTAGTGGCTTCTCTCAAGATAGCATAAGTATTATGGTGGGTGAACAAATTACTGTCGAGCAATTGATAGAAAAGTGCATAGTTATGAGAATATCTAGGCATGAGCATGTATATAGGCATCACGTCCGTGAAAAGTAGACCGACTCCTGCCTGCATCTACTACTATTACTCCACACATCGACCGACTCCTGCCTGCTTCTAGAATATTAAGTTCATGAAGAACAGAGTAACGCATTAAGAAAGATGACATGATGTAGAGGGATAAACTCATGCAATATGATATAAACCCTATCTTTTTATCCTCGATGGCAACAATACAATACGTGCCTTGCTGCCCCTGCTGTCACTGGGAAAGGACACCGCAAGATTGAACCCGAAGCTAAGCACTTCTCCCATTGCAAGAAAGATCAATCTAGTAGGCCAAACAAAACTGATAATTCGAAGAGACTTGCAAAGATAACAAATCATACATAAAAGAATTGAGAGAAGATTCAATTATTTCTCATAGATAAACTTGATCATAAACCCACAATTCACCGGATCTCCACAAACACACCGCAAAAAGAGTTAAATCAAATAGATCTGCAAGAAGATCGAGGAGAACTTTGTATTGAGATTCAAAGAGAGAGAAGAAGCCATCTAGCTAATAACTATGGACCCGAAGATCTGTGGTAAACTAATCACAACTCATCGGAGAGGCATTGGAGATGATGTAGAGGCCCTCTGTGGTCGATTCCCCCTCCGGCGGAGCACCGACGAAGGCTCCAAGATGGGATCTCGTGGATACAAAAGGTTGCAGCTGTGGAATTAGGTTTTCCTCTATGATGTTTTCAGGGTACGGGAGTATATATAGGCGAAGGAGATAGGTCAGTTGAGCCATGAGGGGACCACGAGGGTGGGGGGCGCGCCCACTCCCAGGGGGCGCACCGGGCACCCTCGTGGCCGCCTCGTCTGCAGCTTGACGTCCACTCCAAGTCTCCTGGATTGTGTTTGTTCAAAAAAGATCGCTCCCGAAGGTTTCGTTCCATTTGGACTCTGTTTGATATCCCTTTTGTTCGAAACACTGAAATAGGCAAAAAGATAGCAATTCGGGCTGGGCCTTCGGTTAGTAGGTTAGTCCCAAAAAATGATATAAAAGTGTAAAGCAAAGCCCATAAACATCCAAAACGGGTAATATAATAGCATGGAACAATCAAAAATTATAGATACGTTGGAGACGTATCATCCTCCTCCACCAATCCTAGAAGACCGCACCCTCGCCATAATGCTCTCCCGTACCATGCGCCTCCGTTACCTACCCCATGTGATGCATGCAACAGACGTGGCTGAGGATAACAGCGTGGCGGGAAGAGTGAATTGGCAGGTTCTACCCTATTCATTAAAGTAATTTACGGGCCATTACAAGAGTGGCCCCACCACCATTGGCTTGACATGACGCGCAGGAAAACCAGAAACTGGCCCAAACTCAGTATTAATGAAGAAGCAAAGAAGACATCAAGAGACCCGCCTTTTCGGCGCCCATGCGTGTGCAGTTATTAGGGCCTACCCCAATGATGCTCGGCAGTGTGATCAGGGCAGGCTCGGGGGCTTCATTTGGTGCAACAAACCCTGGGTATGTTTCCCAGACTGTGCACAAGCACGGAAACAAGACTATGGCACCAGGCCATGCCAGACTACATGAGACCAAGATCTTCAAAGGACCAACATGCAGATCAAGAGAACCAAGGCCAAGCCAGAGAAGTAAGATACCACCAGGAGAAAAGCCTCCCTTGCTGGGAAGACGAGCTCGGTGAGGGCGGAGCCACCCCCAAAAGAGAACATCCAAGACATCCCAGCTAGGTGTGCCGGGGCTCATAGAGGCAAAAACCACCTCACCAACCACTCCACCTCGACCCACGTCGTCAATCAGTGTGGTGTCAAGCCGCAAAGTGATTAAGTTGAGGCCATTCACCATGTGGCAGCCTCTTTCTACAGGAATGCCTACACACGACACCCATCCTGCGACGTGTCAAGCGAGCAGGCATGAAGCTAGCAAAATAGCCCGGCAAGGCTTACCGAGCGAACAACGATGTGATGTTGAGGGGCACATTTAATGTGCTCTGTCATCTTGTAGAGTTAGGTATGATAGCATTGTTTGCTATCTTATCAGTCCATAATGACTAATTTGCCATTGTGGTGACCCCTTAATCTATAAAAGGAGGCCCGTGGCAACCGTAGAAGAGGTGAGGGGATCGGATGCCCACACACTCATACGCGCGTAGGCACGGTTGCCCATAGGCAACTCCTGCTGGGCAAGTTACTACGCTCCACCACCATTCTCCCACCATCAATCCACCAAAGCAGGAGTAGGGTTTCACGCCTCACGGCGACCCGAATCTGGGTAAAATTGCTCATGTGATTCCTGCCGTGCTGCTCCATGTTCCTCTGCTCTTTGTGCAACGTGACATCCCTCATGTCGAACTAGTAAGGGACCCTTGGTCCCATAGTTGGTAGTGGTTTCCCACGACATGGTAAGTGTGAGAGTTTGAGCCGTAACCGAGTAGAAAACCTTCATGAGATTTAGGGGAAAATTTCAAACGACGATGCTTATCAAGAATGTAACATTTTGAGCCAAATACTCGAAAGTAACAAACTTGCGGTTTGTTACCGGTGAGAAAGTCGTATGCCGTCTTCCCAAGAAGCTTGTGAAGATATAATCGATTTGTTGCATGACAAGTTGTCTCAATCGCTTCCGCCCAAAAATGTCTTGGCGTCTTGTATTGATCAAGCAACGTTCTTGCCATCTCAATGAGCGTCTGGTCCTTCCTCTCAACAACTCTATTTTGTTGAGGCGTGAATGTAGCCAAGAACTAATGTGAAATCCCTTCCTCGTCAACAAAGGTATCAACATTGGCGTTCTTGAACTCCGTTCCATTGTCGCTTCTAACCTTCTTGTTCTTCACTTCAAATTGATTTTGGGCCTTTTTAGCAAAGTTTTTCAAGATCTTATGGACCTGCGTTTTATCATCAAGAAAGAACACACATGTAAATCTGGAAAAATCATCAACAATTACCAAACTGAATGAGTTACCACAGAGGATCTTGTAGGCGTTGGGACCAAAGAGATCCATACGAAGTAGCTAGAGTGGTCTTCTCGTGGTCATGATGTTCTTCACGGGATGACTTCCTCCAACTTGTTTTCCTGCTTGACAAGCACTTCAAAGTCTATCCTTGTCAAATACAACATCCTTAACACCAAGGATATGGTCACATTTAATAAGCTTATCAAGATTTTGCATTCCCACGTGACCTGACCTTATATGCCACAACCAGCCTTTAGAAGATTTAGCAATTAAGCAAGTTCTAGGTTGAGCCTTTTTAGTGAAGTCAACAATGTATAGATGGCCTCTACGTATACAGGTAAAGACCATATTATGATTATATCTTCGAAACACTTGGCAATCTACTTCAGTAAATAGGACGTTGAAACCGAATCAGCTAGTCTAGATACACAGAGAAAATTGTAGCCAAGAGATTCAACAAGCATAACATTTTGAATGGAGCTGTCATGTGAGATGGCCACCTTACCAAGGCCAACCACCTTACCCATTGAGTTATTACCAAAAGTGACATACTTTCGGGGACCATTTTTTTCAGCAAGCTCACGAAACATATCCTTGTCACCGGTCATGTGATCGGTACATCCACTATCAAGAACCCATTCCTTTCCTCCGGCCATGTAACTGTGAAGGTTAGACATAAGACCAAAGTGTCTCATAGACTCATCAAGATCAAAGTCACCATCATCATCCTCATCATAATATCCATGCTCAACATCGTCTTGGGATTGATCATCACCTAGAGAAGGCGATTCATTAGATTTATGTTCACGACAATGTGCATCTTTGTGAATTCTAATAACTTGAGAAATGATGCTACTAATGACTCCAACGTCTCCTTTGGCATGCTTGAGAACATGAAGCTCAAACAGGCAATCATCAAAATTAGGTTCACTAGGTTTCATCTTATGAAAAGCTATGGACTTTCAAAGAATCTCATCTAGATTTTTTAAAGAGTAGTTTGGAAAGCGTTCCTTAAGATATCTCAAAATAGTATAAGCACAATAAAAAGTAGACAAGCATGCAAGAAAATTTCTAGGGAATCCTCTTATGAGAAGATTGATAGATTCTAAGATTGCGGGTCATGTCAAGATATTCATCAGGGGTAGGATGCAAGGGATTAATAGGAGGTGCATAAGGGCTAGTATTTTACTTATTCAAATCATATTCATTGAAAATCTCAAGCATCTCATTTTTCCAAGCAACAAAGAACTCTCCCTCAAGCATATGCACTCTACGTCTAATACTCCCAATCGTAGACTCATTCATCTTCCTCCAATGGTGATTAAACCAGAGCAATGGAGACCAATGCTCCGATATCAATTGAAAGAATTGAGAAGAGGTGTCTAGGGGGGGTGATTAGACACTCAACAAGTAAAGGTGGCAGTTTTAAGTTCTTCAAGTTGAGTTTGTAGATTAGCACAATTTTAAGCATTCCCAACACATTTCAAGAATGCATAGCAAGAGTATAAGCAGCGGAAATAGTAAAGCATGCTAGTTGCAACAAAGTAAAGGGATGGGATTGGAGTGTGCAAATGCAATGAAGACACGGAGATTTTTGGCGTGGTTCCGATAGGTGGTGTTATCGTACATCCACCTTGATGGAGACTTCAACCCACGAAGGGTAATGGTTGCGCGAGTCCACGAAGGGCTCCACCTACGAAGGGTCCATGAAGAAGCAACCGTGTACATCCCACCATGGCCATCACCCTCTCCTCTCCAACACTCAAGTATCTCTCAGAGATTTGGCTATGGTGGAAAGATGATTTGAGTGGGAAGCAACTTGGGGAAGGCTGGAGATCGAGATTATTGTGGTTTGAATGGAATGTCTTGGTATCAACACATGAGTAGGTGGTTCTCTCTCAGAAAATGGGTAGTGGAAGTGTAGGCATGTTCTGATGGCTCTCTCACAAATGGAGAAGGGGATGGATGGGGATATATAGACTCCACACGAAATCTAGCTGTTACACACATTTTACCAAACACAGTCAAACCGAATAGAGAAACTCGGTGAGACTGATCTAGTTCAAAATGTGAACATTAGGAATCTCGGTGGGACCGATGGGATCAACTCGGTGGGACCGATGTGCTAGGGCTAGGGCAAAACCTCATCTCGGTGAGATCGATCACATGAACTCGGCGAGACCGATTTCAGCAATTGATCAAACAGAGAGTTGGTCAGGCAAACTCGATGGGACTGACTGCACATTTCGGTGAGACCGAAATAATTGCAATAGGCAACAGAGAGTTTACAAGGCCATCTCGATGAGAACGAGATCCATATCGGTGTGTGCTACGTCTTGAGATTCCGTTGGTTTTCCTCGAAGAGGAGAGGGTGATGCAGCAACAGTAGCGTAAGTATTTCCCTCAGTTTTTGAGAAACAAGGTATCAATCCAGTAGGAGGCTCCTCAAAAGTCCCACGCACCTACACAAACAAATTGAGAACTCGCAACCAACGCAATAAAGGGGTTTTCAATCCCTTCATGGCCACTTGCGATAGTCAGATCTAATAAAGATAGTAAGATAAGATAAATATATTTTTGGTATTTTATAATATAGATGAGAAAAGTAAAGGTGCAAATAAAAGTATATTGAAAGCAAATATGATAAGAGATAGACTCGAGGGCCATAGGTTTCACTAGGGGCTTCTCTCAAGATAGCATAAGTATTACGGTGGGTGAACAAATTACTATCCAGCAATTGATAGAAAAGCGCATAGTTTTGAGATTATCTAGGCATGATCATGTATATAGGCATCACGTCCATAACAAGTAGACCGACTCCTGCCTACATCTACTACTATTACTCCACACATCGACCGACTCCTGCCTGCATCTAGAGTATTAAGTTCATAAGAACAGAGTAACACATTAAGCAAGATGACATGATGTAGAGGGATAAACTCATGCAATATGATATAAACCCCATCTTGTTATCCTCGATGGCAACATTACAATACGTGCCTTGCAACCCTTTCTGTCATTGGGTAAGGACACCGCAAGATTGAACCCAAAGCTAAGCACTTCTCCCATGGCAAGAAAGATCAATCTAGTAGGCCAAACCAAACTGATAATTCGAAGAGACTTGCAAAGATAACTCAATCATACATAAAAAAATTCAGAGAAGATTCAAATATTATTCATAGATAAACTTGATCATAAACCCACAATTCATCGGATCTCGACAAACACACCGCAAAAAGAGTTTACATCAAATAGATCTCCACGAGAGAGGGGGAGAACATTGTACTTAGATCCAAAAAGAGAGAAGAAGCCATCTAGCTAATAACTATGGACCCATAGGTCTATGGTAAACTACTCACAACTCATCGGAGGGGCAAGGATGTTGATGTAGAAGCCCTCCGTGGTCGATTCCCCCTCCGGCAGAGTGCCGGCGAAGGCTCCAAGATGAGATCTCGCGGATACAGAAGGTTACGGCGGTGGAAATTGTGTTTAGTGGTGCCCCTGGATGTTTTCGGGGTACGTAGGTATATATAGGAGGAAGAACTACGTCGGTGGCCGCCCGAGGGGCCCATGAGACATGGGAGGCGTGCCCTACAGGGGGCGGGGGCGGCGTCCTATCTCGTGGGAGCCTCGGCTGCTTCTTGACTTGCACTCCAAGTCCTCTAGATCACGTTCGTTCCAAAAATCACGCTCCCGAAGGTTTCATTCCGTTTGGACTCCATTTGATATTCCTTTTCTTCGAAATACTGAAATAGGCAGCAATATGGGTTGGGCCTCCAGTTAGTAGGTTAGTCCCAAAAATGATATAAATGTGTAAAATAAAGCCCAGAAACATCCAAAAGGGGTAATATAATAGCATGGAACAATCAAAAATTATAGATACGTTGGAGACGTATCAAGCATCCCCAAGCTTAATTCCTGCTCGTCCTCGAGTAGGTAAATGATAAAAAAGAAATATTTGATGTGGAATGCTACCTAGCATAGTTCTCAATGTAATTTTCTTTATTGTGGCATGAATGTTCAGATCCAAATGATTCAAAATAAAATCTTATAAAACATAAAAATGGTAATGCTTCAAAGCATACTAACAAATAATTATGGCCTATCAAAATAGCATAGCCAAAGAAAGCTTATCCCTACAAAATCATATAGTTAGGCTATGCTTCATTTTCATTACACAAAATACTCCCATCATGCACAACCCCGATGACGAGCCGAGCAATTGTTTCATACTTTTTAACGCACTTCAACTTTTTCAACTCTTACGCAATACATGAGCGCAAGACATGGACATAGCACTATGGTGGTATATGGTGGTGGTTGTGAGGACAAAAAGGGAGAAGATAGTCTCACATCCACTAGGCGTATAACGGGCTATATGGAGATGCCCTTTAATAGATATCAATGTGAGTGAGTAGGGATTGCCATGCAACGGATGCACTAGAGATATAAATATATGAAAGCTCAACAAAAGAAACTAAGTGGGTGTGCATCCAACTTGCTTGCTCACGAAGACCTAGGGCATTTTGAGGAAGCCCATCATTGGCATATACAAGCCAAATTTTATAATGAAAAATTCCCATTTAGTATATGAAAGTGAGAACATAGGAGACTCTCTATCATGAAGATCATGGTGCTACTTTGAAGCACAAGTGTGGAAAAAGAGATAGTAGCATTGTCCCTTCTCTCTTTTTCTCTCATTTTCTTTTCTTTTTCTTTTTTTTCTTTCTTCTCTTTTTTTCTTTGGCCTTCTTTTTTTTTCTTTTTGGCCTTTCTTTTTTTTCTTTTTTTTCTCATTTTTTTGTAAAGTCCGAAGTCTCATCCCAACTTGTGGGGGAATGATAGCCTTCATCATCCTTTCCTCACCAGGACAATGCTCTAATAATGAATATCATCACACTTTTATGGATTTACAATTCAAGAATTACAACTCAAAGCTAGAACAAGATATGACTCTATATGAATGCCTCCGGTGGTGTACCGGGATATGCAATGAATCAAGAGTGACATGTATGAAAATTATGAAGGTGGCCTTCCCACGAATACGATGTCAACTACATGGTCATGCAAAGAGCAATATGACAATGATGGAACGTGTCATAGTAAACGGAACGGTGGAAAGTTGCATGGCAATATATCTCGGAATGGCTATGGAAATGCCATAATAGGTAGGTATGGTGGCTGTTTTGAGGAAGATAAATAAGGGGTTTATGATACCGGTGAAAGTTGTGCGGTAATAATAAAGGCTAGCAAAGTGAAAGGATGAGTGTGCATATATCCATGGACTCACATTAGTCAAAAAGAACTCATATACTTATTGCAAAAGTCTACTTAGCCCTCGAAGCAAAGTACTACTACGCATGCCCCAAGAGGGATAGATTGGTAGGAAAAGACCATCGCTCGTCCCCGACTGTCACTCATAAAGAAGACAATCAAAAGAGCACCTCATGCAACAAATTTGTCACACAACTTTTAACATACGTGCATGCTATGGGACTTGCCAACTTCAACAAAAGTATTTCTCAATTTCATAATTACCCACTAGCATGACCCTAACATTACTACCTTTATATATCAAAACAATTATAAAGCATCAAATTGATCATAGCATCCAATTCTATTTCTATGATTGTTTTTATTATACCCAACTTGGATGCTCATCATTCTAGGACCAACTTTGTAACCATAGAAAATACCATGCTGTTCTAAAAGACTCTCAAAAAGATATAAGTGAGTCATGAGAGACTAGAAAATTCTTCAAAATTGAGACACCACCGTGCTCTAAGAGATATAAGTGAAGCACTAGAGCAAAAACTATCAAGCTCAAAAGATATAAGTGAAGCACATAGAGTATTCTAGCAAATTCTAATCAAATAGGCTTCTCCCAAAAGGTGTGTACAACAAGGATGATTTTGGTAAACTAAAAAGCAAAGACTAATATAATACACGACGCTCCAAGCAAAACACATATCATGTAGTGAATAAAAATATAGCTCCAAGTAAAGTTACCAATGAACAAAGACAAAAGAGGGGATGCCTTCCCGGGGCATCCCCAAGCTTAGGGTTTTGGCTATTCTTGAATATCTTGGGGTGCCATGGGCATCCCCAAGCTTAGGCTCTTGCCACTCCTGATTCCATAGTCCATAAAACCTTTACCCAAAACTTGAAAACTTCACAACACAAAACTCAACAGGAAATATTATAAGCTCCGTTAGTGAAAGAAAACAAAACCACCACATAAGGTACTGCGATGAACTCATTCTTTATTTATTTTGGTCTTAAACCTACTGTATTCCAACTTCTTTATGGTTCATAAACTATTTTACTACCCATAGATGCATTGAAATAAGCAAACAACACATGAAAAACAGAATCTGACAAAAACAGAACAGTCTGTAGCAATCTGTAACTAACACAAACTTCTGGAACTCTAAAACTCCTAACAAAATAGGAAGTCTTGGACAATTTGTTTATTGAACAGCAGAAAAAAGAATTAACGCAAAATCACGTTCCTGTGATTTAACAAATATTATGTTCGTGCGCGCAAAGTTTCTGTTTTTCAGCAGAATCAAATCAACTATCATCGTAGGTTATCCTATAGGTTCTACTTGGCACAAACACTAAATAAAAGATAAAAACACATCTAAACAGAAGGTAGATGCAAGATTTATTACTAAAAAGGAGCAAAAACAAAAAACATAAAGAAAATTGGGTTGCCTCCCAACTAGCGCTATCGTTTAACGCCCCTAGCTAGGCATAAAAGCGAAGATAGATCTAAGTAGTGCCATCTTTGGCACTCAACTTTTTAATGGAATTGTGCTCAGGTCCGGGAGGCTCTTTGTGTTTCCCTTCATTCTCAGAGATCCTTTGTTCTAACGCATCCAACCGCTTATTACAATGTACAATCAAATTATTCAGGCGGTTGATACTCCCACCAATATTCTTAAGTGGTTCAACAATTTTTTGGAATTCACAAAGTTTCTCTAAAATTTGAGTTCCTTCAAGAGAGAAGGACGTTCCCTTTTTTAGGGGAAGTACACCTACTATCCCTTCTATAATTTCATAAGCGAAACTAGAATCAATTTCAATAAAACTTCCTTTTGCGGAAAAAACAAGAAGTTGTCTATGGGATAGGGTAAACCCAACATAAAAATTGCACATTAAAATCTTGAAATCTCCTTCGACGGCACAACTACAATAAGATTCTAACATCCTAAACCAAGCATCTTTTAAATTTTCTCCTTGTCCTTGCTTGAAGTGAAGAACTTCAAAGTCGGGAGACAAAGGGATAAAGACAGAGATAGCCATGACGACAAGGTAAACGAACTAATACATGAGCAAACAAAAGGCAAGCAAAAAGGAGAGGAGGATATTGGGAAAGAGAGGGCGAATAAAACGGCAAGGGTGAAGTGGGGGAGAGGAAAACGAGAGGCAAATGGCAAATAATGTAAATGCGAGGGAGATGGGTTTGTGATGGGTACTTGGTATGTCTTGACTTGAGCGAAGATCTCCCCGGCAATGGCGCCAGAAATCCTTCTTGCTATGTCTTGAGCTTGCGTTTGTTTTCCTCGAAGAGGAGAGGGTGATGCAGCAATAGTAGCGTAAGTATTTCCCTCAGTTTTTGAGAACCAAGGTATCAATCCAGTAGGAGGCTCCTCGAAAGCCCCGCGCACCTACACAAACAAACTGAGAACTCGTAACCAACGCAATAAAGGGGTTGTCAATCCCTTCACGGCCACTTGCGAAAGTGAGATCTAATAAAGATAGTAAGATAAGATAAATATATTTTTGGTATTTTATAATATAGATGCAAATAAAATAAGATTGAAAGCAAATATGATGAGATAGACCCGGGGGCCATAGGTTTCACTAGAGGCTTCCCTCAAGATAGCATAAGTATTACGGTGGGTGAACAAATTACTGTCGAGCAATTGATAGAAAAGCGCATAGTTATGAGATTATCTAGGCATGATCATGTATATAGGCATCACGTCCATAACAAGTCGACCAACTCCTGCCTGCATCTACTACTATTACTCCACACATTGACCGACCCCTGCCTGCATCTAGAGTATTAAGTTCATAAGAACAGAGTAATGCATTAAGCAAGATGACATGATGTAGAGGGATAAACTCATGCAGTATGATATAAACCCCATCTTGTTATCCTCGATGGCAACAATACAATACGTGCCTTGCAACCCTTTCTGTCACTGGGTAAGGACACCGCAAGATTGAACCCAAAGCCAAGCACTTCTCCCATGGCAAGAAAGATCAATCTAGTAGGCCAAACCAAACTGATAATTTGAAGAGACTTGCAAAGATAACTCAATCATACATAAAAGAATTCAGAGAAGATTCAAATATTATTCATAGATAAACTTGATCATAAACCCACAATTCATCGGATCTCGACAAACACACCGCAAAAAGAGTTTACATCGAATAGATCTCGACGAGAGAGGGGGAGAACATTGTATTGAGATCCAAAAAGAGAGAAGAAGCCATCTAGCTAATAACTATGGACCCGTAGGTCTGTGGTAAACTACTCACAACTCATCGGAGGGGCAAGGATGTTGATGTAGAAGCCCTCCATGGTCGATTCCCCCTCTAGTAGAGTGCCGGCGAAGGCTCCAAGATGAGATCTCGCAGATATAGAAGGTTACGGAAGTGGAAATTGTGTTTCATGGTGCCCCTGGATGTTTTCGGGGTACGTAGGTATATATAGGAGGAAGTAGTACGTCGGTGGCCGCCCGAGGTGCCCACGAGTCAGGGGGGCGCGGCCTCCTATCTCGTGGGAGCCTCCGTTGCTTCTTGACTTGCACTCCAATCCTCTAGATCACATTTGTTCCAAAAATCACGCTCCCGAAGGTTTCATTCCGTTTGGACTCCGTTTGATATTCCTTTTCTTCGAAATACTGAAATAGGCAAAAAAACAGCAATATGGGCTGGGCCTCCGGTTAGTAGGTTAGTCCCAAAAATGATATAAATGTGTAAAATAAAGCCCATAAACATCCAAAAGGGGTAATATAATAGCATGGAACAATAAAAAATTATAGATACGTTGGAGACGTATCAGTGTGACCGAACTGATTAGGGTTTCTAGCAGTTGCTATGTCAATGAACTCGGTGGCTCCAGATAGATCAAATTGGTGGGGCCAAGTTTAAGTTTAAGTTTTGGACATATGTGGAAATGAGAAAGTGGTTGAGGGTTTGGGAGCAATATCACTAAGCACTTTGAGCAAGCAAGCCAATAAGAAACACCTCATCCCCTTTTAATAGTATTGGCTTTCCTATGGACTCAATGTGATCTTGGATCACTAAAAAGAAAATGCAGAGTCTTGAGCCTTTGCCAATCTTTGTCCTTAGCATTTGAAGGGGTTCCACATCCTCTTGTCCTGCCACTCCATTGTTGAACTCATCTGAAATGTACTTGATAAAAACTTTAGTCCAACAAGAGATATGTTGACATTAATTACCAAAATGACCCAGGGAGCACTTGTGCTTTCAAGGGGTGACCTAATGCAGTGCTAAGTGTTACAGGTGGAGAGGGATAGTATCTGGGAATATTTTCTCGGCTACAGGCATTTATCGGCCAGATGAACCGGAGGGGAAGGTTCCATGTTTGTAGTGTTGGAGGGGTGTGACAGGTATGTGGATGGCATATTTCGATTCATCTTATTTCTCTGATCATTTTTTATATATAAATTATTTTCATATGATTTACGAATTATATTATATGATTTCAACGTTTTAATCATTTTCTGTAATTTACTGGATTAATTTAATTAAAAAACAAAAGGATAAATGCTAGATACACCTAGAAGTGTACCCAAACAGTTGTTGTGTGAGGCTAACAGTGGGATCCAGTTGGCTGCATAGTCAACACTCAACTGTTGACTTTGACTGGTCAAACTGGCCAGTGGGTCCCAACTGTCATAGGCACAGTGCAAATTAACAATTTTAGTTAAGTTAATTGCCTAGATGGGTCCACTATCATTGAGAGATTAGGGTCATTAATTTATTATTATTTCACTAGTCATATTATTATTATTATTAATAATAAAAATTTGTCGGCCCTATGTGGTAGTGGCACAGCCGGCTCTCTAGTTGTGCTCACCATGGGTACGCATGGGTGCAGAGGCATGGGCGGCCACGGCCAGGTGGGGAGCCAATGGGACTGGGAAAACAGGCAGCATCGGCGAGTGCATGCACGTAGGGGAGGCACATGGCGTGACCGCGAGCAGTAGGTGTAGGCGGGCGCAGCCATGGCCAGCAGCAGCGGCAGGAGGCAACAGCGGCGACATGCAGCACGCGGGCCAGCAGCAACAGCAGCTGGCGAGCAAGGTGTGGCCCAGTCAGGCACTGGCGTACATGGAGGCATGGCGGGGCACAGCCTCGGTGCACAGGCGTGGCGACGGGCGTGGCCGGTAGCGGTAGTGTGTGCACGCGGGGAGCGAAGCTCCGGGCGAGCTTGGGGGCAGTGGCTATGGCGATGGAATCAAGGAGGAAAAGAGAGCTCACCGTTGTTCCGATGGCGTGGTCGGAGAGGCTCGGGGTAGACCAGAGGGGTGGCATGCCCGTGAGCTGGTGATGTCCATGGTGGAGAACCCCCATGATGGCGAGCTTGGCGGTGGCCTAGTGACGAACCGAAGGGTGTAGAGGAAGCAGACGATGACGATGGACTGCCTGGACACCGTGGCGCAGCTCGGGGTGGTCGGTGGCCACGGGACCGACGTGGGTATTGTGATGGTAGTGTGGCTGCGAGCTAGGGAACGAGAGGGATAGCAAGTGAGAGGGGGGAAATGGAAGGGGCTAGGGTTCCGAGGGGGCATCGAGTCCTTAGGCTCGCGGGGAGGCCGCGGGATGGCCGGCACGTCGCCCAGCCTTCGGCCATGGCGGGTGGATGGCCTCCGCACACTTCTTGCCTCCTGTAGTAGGAGGAGGGAGATGCATGGGGTGTGGGTTGGGCCTCTCCCAGTCCACATGGACCTTTTCTCCTTCTTCTTCCTTTTTTCGTTTTATTTTCTATTTAAAGTTACTACTTCCTATTTATTTTTCACTGTTTTGCAATTTAATTTAATATCAAATGCTTTTGTTGCATATGAAAACTACCACATAAGTACTAGGCCAGATTTTGAGTTGGCACAAACAATTACAATTTATTTCAAAATGGCTAAGTATTTCTTTAAATTGAAATTGCTCAATAGAGTGTTGTTGGCTTTGTTTTAAATAGGTTAGGGGCATTTTCATAATTCTAAATAGGTTGGATAATTCACGAAAATTACTTAGTGTATATTTTCAACCCAACTTACAGTTTTGTTTTACCATTTAAAGAAATATTATTCTGACTTGAAAATTTAAATTTGAATTTCACTTTGATTTTTAGAAAGTGGCAATTTGGATACTAATCATGATGGCATGGCAAACATTAGGGGGAGATTACTGTAGCATGTTTCTCGGGGTGTTATACGGGGCCTCATATGTGGCTTGGACGATGGTTCTCGGTGGTTGGCGCCCCAGAGCTCGGCGATGCACGCAAGCTGGAGGCAAAGCAGGGCAGCGTTGCTGGCTGGTAGTGGTGCTTTGCGGTGGAGCTCGTATGCTGGTGACGGGTTGGTGCTTCTCATTGCGATGTGGATCAAACCAGGAAAAATATGCCTCGGTCGTAGGTGAGGTCTTGTGGACGGTGCTCGGCGAGTGGGAAGGTGGTGCAGCGGGCGTGGATGGGTCTTGAAGAGGAGAGGTGGCTCGTTCGGCTGGCGGTGGCACCGGCTAGAGGTGGCAGCGCGTTCCCATGGACAGGCTAGTGGTGGCGCTTCAATGGCTTGGCCAAGATGGAGTATTGGCGAGCAGCGAGCGACCAGTTACCGCTATGCGGCGTGGTGATCGGTCGTACTCTCCTAGTGGTGCTATCCTGGGATTTTCTATGGAGAGGAGGGTTTGATCAACGCAAGTTTGTCCCTTGGGTGGGCGACATCCATCATGGGCGGTTCTAGACCTGGCCAGAGGTGCTGGCTATAGATCCTTGTCCAGGCTCGAGTTCCTTGTGCAAGCTGGGATATGGTGGTGTGGTTGTGGTTACCCTATTGGGCAGTTGGTTGTTGGTCCTTGGCTTTGCAGCTACGTCAGCAAGTGTTGTGGTGGTGGCGGTGTGAGCCTTCTTGGACAGTGTTGTCAATTCCATGGAGGTGCAGAGATGAGCTACGTGCGGAAGATAATATTGCATGGCTTTTGCCGGGCCATAGGCGATTGCATCTGTGGATGTCATTCCCCTTCTTGGAGGTGTCGCTGAGTGTGTTCGCCATTCCCTTGCTCTCTTGGAGTTGGTGGACGTCTCCGGGTGATAGCCTCTATTTGGTGTTTGGATCGGCACGATGGCGGCGTCCTCGACGTCGCTCCTTTGTTGGGGGTGTTGTGTTTGGAGACATAGCTGGCTCCTTGTTGCTCTCCTATGGTGTTTGTTGTTGTCCTCTTTTGATCCTCTATGGTGCTATTTACACATGTCACTGATGTGTCCAAGATGGTGTCTCCCCGGCTTGGATCGAGTCCTCAAATTCACTTGCCACTTTCTCTCAGACGCACATGGTGGATGGTGCATCCATGAGTGAAGTTTTGTGTCATTTGGTGGTAGACAGTGATGCGTGGCGTCGGTCAAGACAAGGTGCTGTGTATCATCTTAGGATGGGCTCTTTTGTGTTGTAGCTTGCTTTGCGGTGGTGTTACCTTTTCATCCTGTTGGTACGGTGTTCGTGTTATCCTCGTTGTTCGCGACGAGTGGTAGCTTTCTTGTAACTTAAATTCTTCCCTCTATAAAGCTATGGGACGCCTTTTGCATACTCTAGAAAATATTATTTTAGAGGACTACTAGCTAAACCTTAATTATTGAGCTTCTAACTTATTTTCACATCTAGTGCCCCCAAACGAGTTCTTTTGAGCTGCCCCCGAACAGCGCATGCGGACCCCTCATATGTTGTACCGCACATCCACATACCGTAAATGCGGATCCTAAAATCCATGCAATCCATGCACGTCGATTGTATGATACAAAATTCCGAATTCAACAGTATGAGACAAAGCAAAGGAAATCATAGTTCAACAAAATGGACATGCCAAAATGAAATCCATGTCTAAGCATGACGGATG
The DNA here is from genome assembly GCF_002162155.2 of Triticum dicoccoides. Lineage (NCBI taxonomy): Eukaryota > Viridiplantae > Streptophyta > Magnoliopsida > Poales > Poaceae > Triticum > Triticum dicoccoides. The sequence goes on along the minus strand of NC_041387.1, from coordinate 223,940,290 downwards.
ACTCACTTGCTTATCGGATCACTGGCCGGGCACCATCCATGCCACTTACTCGGAGACCATGCTTGCGTCATGCTCCTGATAGAGGCAAAGGTGTCCGTCTTTTGATGAGATGGTGTTTATCGTTTTCAGTGGAGTAGACTTTGACGATCTGACTACGAACGTGCGAGGACGTCACGCCTTAGAAATCGGTAAACAAACCCTGGGAGGTTGTTGACCACGCCGGAGCATGATCAACCTGGCCACAAGGGTATGTTTCCTACGCGCAAACAAAGAACAAGAAAAAAACTGAAATTGCAATCTGGATATGGGGAATATAAGAGGAAAGCTTTATTAATGAAGGTGGGGTTCTGTGACGTCTTTGCCTGGTCGTAGAACACAAACAAAGTACGCGAAGTTGCAGCTAGGGCAAACTTTTAATCTAAAAAAACCCAAAGTCTAAATGGTGCCTTAATGGATGTATTTGTAAGGGGGAGGGGATTTAGTCCCCATGGCAAGGTGGGACTAAAACAACTCCTGAGTCGTTTCCCCTACAATACAGACTCTAAAAAATAGCCTATAAGTAGTATTTCGAAATTACATGGGCCTGGCACAAAACTAAGGTGGCGTAGCACCTATATTAAGCTTATGGACGAAATTTATTTAAGTCCATCTTGTATATTTCGTCCATGTCCTAAGGCAGTATCATATTCTCATGAACATTAGAATCATTACCAACAAACGAAAGTACAGGAATTGGCGTGCCCGAGCTCTAGCATTTGGTCGAGTATATGTTGTAGTAGGTGTTGTGGGTGTAATGTTGTTAGTGATGTCCTCATCCTCCTCCCCTTATTGTATCGAAGTTGTCCTCAATGGAAGCTCATCTTCCTCACCCAAGTATGGCTTCAAATCTGCAATGTTAAAAGTGGGACCAACCCCAAAATCTGTAGGTAGCTCAAGTTTATATGCATTAGCATTTATTTTCTCTAACACCTTAAAAGGGCCATCAGCACGTGGCATTAGCTTTGACTTGCACAAATCAGGAAACATATCCTTATGCTAATGTAACCAAACAAGGTCTCCAGGTGTAAAGACAACACGTTATCTACCCTTATCTCCAGCAAGTTTATATTTAGCATTCATGCACACAGTATTTTCCTTAGTTAACTCGTGCATTTTCAAGATCAAATCAGTGCTTTGTTTAGCATCAAAATTAACCTTCTCCAAAGATGGAAGAGGCAACAAATCAATGGGTGCACGAGGTAGGAAACCATACACAATCTCAAAAGGGCACATATTATTAGTGGAATGCAAGGAACGATTATAAGAAAATTCAATATGATGCAAGCATTCTTCCCACATTTTAAGGTTATTCTTTAAAACTGCCCTAAGCATAGTAGACGATGTTCTATTGTCTACTTCAGTCTATCCATCAGTTTAGAGGTGACGTGTAATACTAAAAAGCAATTTAGTCTGCAACTTAGCCCATAAATATCTCCAAAAATGGCTAAGAAATTTTGTATCATGATCTGAAACAATTGTATTTGGCACACCATGCAAGCGAATAATTTCACGAATGAACAAATCAGCAACATTGGAAGCATCATCTGTTTATGACATGGTATAAAGTGTGCCATTTTCAAGAATCTATCCACGACAACAAATACGCTATCTCTCCCCTTCTTTGTTGGAGGTAAACCCCGAACAAAGTCCATAGATATAGCCTCCCACGGAACAATAGGTACAGGCAAAGGCATATATAAACCATGAGGATTTAGCCGTGACTTAGCTTTTTGACATGTAGTGCAGCGAGCAACAGAATACTCAACATCCCGTCTCATATTTGGCCAAAAGAAATGTGTCGCAAGTATGTCCTCCGTCATCGTGACACCAAAATGTCCCATTAATCCTCCTCCATGCGCCTCCTGCAATAACAAAACAAGAATGGAGCTAGCTGGAATGCATAGCTTGTTAGCACGGAACACAAATCTATCATTAATGACAAACTTGTTCCATGCTCTTCCTTCTTTACAATTCTGCATCACATATTTAAATTCAGCATCATGCACATATTGATCTTTTATGGTCTCCAAACCAAATATTTTAAAGTCAAATTGTGAAAGCATAGTATAACGGCGAGACAATGAACCATCAAAATTTTATTTAACCTTCTTGTGTTTAATGAATAAGGGAAAGTCTCAATGAATTCAACCCATTTAGCATGTCCACGGTTCAGTTTAGCTTGACTCCTAATATGTTTCAAAGATTCATGATCAGAATGTATAACAAATTCTTTGGACCATAAATAATGTTGCCATGTTTCTAAAGTCCGAACAAGAGCATTTAATTCCTTATCACAACACTACTGCAGGATGCTGCGAACGTGACACTACAATCAGAGAACCTTCGACCAAACTGTGTGCGATGCATTAATCACAAACGGTGATGTAAAAAACCGTCAGAAAATATGCAAAACGTTTGTGATGGTGGATACATCAAACACGGTTTAGATTTTAGTTGCGTGTGTGATGCGGGGCATATGGTTCAGTTCAATGAACTGTTTGTGATGAGGCAGAAGAACAGAAATGGGCAGCCAAATGAAGATGTGTGCCATATACGGCATACAGTTCACTCGGATGAACTGTTTATGATTAGGCAACACAACAGAAATGGTCAGCCAGATCAAGGTGTCTGCGATTGAGGGCATACACTTCAGACAGATGAACTATTCGTGATTAGGCAACACAACAAAAATGGTGAGCCAGATCAAGGTGTCTTCGATTGACAGCATATACTTCACACAAATTAACTGTTTGCAATTAGCCACAACAAATAAAAATAGTTAGATGGATCAATGTGTGTGCGCTAGAAGGGAACACATTCTAACTAAAATAAGCATGCGCAATGGTAATAACGAGCACGCACGTTTGAAGGAAGAAGACGTGTGCTGACATCGCCTATTGTGGTGCACCCTATGGTGCAAATGCCACGTACGTGGCCGAGAACGTGTGCCCACGTTACACCATCTAGGAATAGTGCCGCACTGAGAAATTATAGAACTGTCAATCATCCTGCGTCCCGTCACATTCCAAATTACTACCACGCTATATTTAATTGCAAACTTGTTCACACCAATTAAAACCTAAACAGTTTCCCACTTAGGAGCATATTAGTACTCGGTTATAAATACTACCTACTCCAAGATGACTGCACATTCCTCCTCAACTCCTCATCCACAAAAACAAACAAGCCATTCATCGTCGTTCCCTTGCATGGCCCGCATGAGTACCGGGTCGAGAGAATACTACCAGGGAGAGGTGAGCATGGAAGCGGAAGCACGAGGGATGTCTCACCTCGGTGTGAAATATGCAGACATGTGTCGCCATGCCGCCGTAGCAGCACAAAGGTCCTGCTGCGCCACCGAAGCAGCACAAAGGTCCAACCACGCCGTCGATGCAGAAAACTGGTCCAGCCGTGTCGCGGTAGCAGTAGAGATGTCCCGCCATGCCGCAAGTCCAGCAGAGATGTCCTCCCGCTCCATGACGGCCTGGGAAAATGTCTTGTGGGCAGGCGAGGACTCTCACATGCGTGTGCGCACTATGCTCGATGACCTGATGGGTCAGATCTCCGACTGGATGAACTTGCAGGACGAGATGAATTCCTCATTTGAAAATGCTACCAGCTTCATCCGGGGACTAGGGGAGGACAAGGCGATGCTCTGCACCGAGCGCAACCTACTGAGGACGAAGATCGCTGTAAGGACGAAGGAGCACAAGGAGACCACTGCCTTGTTGAAGAGGACCGACGTCATCGCCAAGAAACTTATGGACAAGAATTCCATGCTCCGCATCGAGCGCCAAAGGCTGGTGGAGGAATCTGTGGATGCTCTCAAGCAGCGTAAAGAGCGCATCGCCGCTTGCTGCGAGAACTAGTGTCTGTGGCCTGCATCAACGCATGAAGAAAGTAGAGACCAAGGAGCCAGATCATTGTCTGTGTCTTCCTTCTTCTTTTGCCCTTGTGTATTTCGGGCGTTGCTGCATGTGGCTTTTTTTAATTATCTTGCTAAATATGTAAGACAATTATTATCCACCGTCATCGTTCTTATATTCATAATTCTTGCTATAAGTCGCAGTCGATGTTATATAGGTCCGTCAGATCTTACATCAAGATCCATGCAAAACTTTCTTTTCAGATTTTCCTTTTTCTCTCTTAAATCTCGGTCCAGAGACATAGCCACACCATTAAACGGGGGCTCGGGCGCCATTAATGGAGACGTTAGGAGAGAGGTGGGCGGTGGATAGAGGTCAAAGGGCTTTCCTCCCGATAAGCACACGCAGGGGTCTGATCGCATGCCTCCCATACTCCAATAGCTACCCCACACGGTCCTAGAAAATAAAAAAGGGCACATGTGGTGGCACGTAAATGGTAAGTAGAATGCCCACGGTTTCAATAATACTTGTGTTTCTGATTGTAACATGACAACTCTTGTTCCAAAATGACATAGTTGATTGTTAATGTGTGCAGCTTCGCAAATCGGACAAAAAATTTACCACAACATGTTGGTGTGATGTCATGATACCATGCCAAGTTTCAGGATTTTCAGGCGAGTTTTGGATTTACGGGGATTTTAAAATCAGGTTTCTTGATGTTTCCGGCCGATCCAAGATGCCCTGATGTTTGAATTCCATTCCCATTTCTTGCATGGGACCTCAAAATTCTCCCAAGTACACATAAATGATTTTTCAACTAACTTTGGCGCACTGGAGGATGTGCTTGTAGCTCAAATTTGAATTATGTGCATTAAATGCCTGGAAACTAAATTAATGTATAAAAAGGCCAAACTAACCCGGAATAATTCCAAATTTTAGCACAAAACTACTAATCGTCTAAGCTGCCTGTGTAAAAAAATCAAGGCGGGAGAAGGCAGTGTATGTCGTTTCACACACGGAGGTGACATGTTCCCTCTTGGAACCACGAGCCTTCTTGAGAGAAGCTTCGGTTTGCAAGAAGCTTATACCAAAGCTTGTCCCAATTTGGCCAAAAAATTTACCACAACTTGTTGGTGCAATGTCATGACACCATGCTAAGTTTCATGATCTTCATGCGTGTTTTGGATTTACAGGAATTAAAAAACCAAGTTTCTCAATATTTCCGGCCGAGCCACGACGCCCAGATGTTTGAATTTCATTCACATTTCTTGCATGGGACCTAGAAGTTCACCCAAGGACACACATGTGATTTTTGAACCAACTTTGGTGCACTGGAGCATGTGCTTGTAGTTCAAATTTGAATTACGCACATTAAATGCCTAGAAACTCAATTAATGTATAAAAAAGGCCAAAAAAACCTAGAATAATTCCAAAATCTAACATGGCAATCATATAGTTCTATGTTGCCTCTATAAAATTCAAGGGGGGGGATGCATCCTATATCGTTTCGTACACAAAGATGACACGTTCCCTCTCGGAACCACGAGTCTTCTTGAGAGAAGCCCCGGTTTGCAAGAAGCTGATACCAAAACTTGTCCCAATGCGGCCAATTTTTTTACCACAACATTTTGGTGCCGTGAAATGACACCATGCCAAGTTTCATGATTTTCAGGCGAGTTTTGAATTTACAGGAATTTAAAAAACCAAGTTTCTCAATGTTACCGGTCGAGCCACGACGCCCAGATGTTTGAATTTCATTCCCATTTCTTGCATGGGAGCTAGAGATTCACCCAAGGACACTCATGTGATTTTTCAACCAACCTTGGTGTGCTGGAGCATGTGGTTGTAGTTCAAATTTGAATTATTCACATTAAATGCCCAGAAAATCAATTAATGCATAAAAGGGTTAAACAAACCCAGAATAATTCCAAATTTTAACACGACACTCTTATAGTTCTATGTTTGCTCTGTAAACAATCAAGAGGGGGGCAGCGTATGTCGTTTCGCACAGAAAGGTGACACGTTCCCTCCCGAAACCACACGCCTTCTTGAGAGAAGCTCCAATTTGCAAGAAGCTTATACCTAAAGTTGTCGCAATTCAGCCAATTTTTACCACAACATGTTGGTGCCATGAAATGATACCATGCCAAGTTTCATGATTTTCAGGCGAGTTTGGGATTTACATAAATTCAATAAACAAGTTTCTCAATGTTTCCGGCCGAGCCACGACGCCCAGGTGTTTGAGTTTCATTCCCATTCTTGCATGGGACCTATAAATTCACCCAAACACACACATGTGATTTTTCGACAAAAATTGGTGCACTGGAGCATGTGATTGTAGTTCAAATTTGAATTATGCACATTAAATGCCTAGAAACTCAATTAATGCATAAAAATGCCAAATAAACCCAGAATAATTCCAAATTTTAACACGACACTCATATAGTTGCATATTCACTATAGATAAATGTTCTAGCAATTCAAACACCATCATTTCCCTCTGTAACACCATTTTGTCTTTTAAAATAGAATGAAAAAATCAGGTATACCACAAACAGTTTACTAGCAAGAATCGTGTGGGATGCGATATGAAACATCTTGGCGCACTGTCTAGTATGGCTTACGCAGCAAGCTTCATCGTTTATAGTCCACACCCGCGCTCGAACCACACTTGCGCACCAGTTTCTCATGGCACCAAACGAAACCTTCACTGCTTCTTACTGGCAGCACCGCCTCCTCGCCAGCGACCCTTCTTCTTGCAGCGCCGTCTCCTCGTCGGTGACCCTTGTTCTTGCAGCACCGCCTCCTCGTCGGCGACCCATCTTCTTGCAGTGCCGCTTCCTTGCCGGCGACCCTTCTTCTAGCTGCGCGGCCTTTTCGATATGGTCAGATAACCCATACCACACCCACACCATCCTCCTCCTTCCCCATCCCACATGCCCCATCCAACGGTGCGACACCTTCCACCGAAATCACTGGACCCATCCCCCAATTAAGCGCCGCCCATATCCATTGCACGCAGTATAACGTGCAGCTCAGTAGCATCTGGCAGCGGAGAAGCAAATCGCGGCCTCACACATGGACGAGGTCGCTATGGCTGTCGTACGTGCCGACCGCTAGATCTTGGAGGAGCACCTCTTCTTCGAGGCCAGCATCAACCCTGCCATGCGGTTGTCTACTTTAAAATAAAGTTCGTGTTGTTTTATCGAGGCCACCGCTAGTGCCTTCTAGTGATTTGTCCTTTGTAATGTTAATATGCAATCTGATATCCCAAAATGTAATGTTCAGTTAACAGTTTGGTCCAATAATTGCTACATTTCATTGTACTGTTCTCAAACATTCTTGGTTTCATTAACTGTCCTATCTTCTAGTATATGTTCTATTCTGCAATGTCGTGCTCAGTTAACTATTTTGGTTCATTTGGTCTGTTGTCCAGTTAAGTGTTTGGTTCAATTCTGCAATGTGATTTTCATTTGTTGTGGGTACAATTTTGTATTGTTATGCATGTGAGAAATAAATCGGATTTGGTTGTATTCAATACACATTCTACTGATAGTATGGCAACTCTCAGTTAAACTGATCAAGATCTTCCTTATATGTGTTGCAGGGAAACAATGGGAGACACTGCGGTTTACCATCGAGGTTTGCTCATGCATGGTCCTTCCACTAATAGCACATTATTGTGCAATTGCAGGAATCATTCTAATATTTAGGTTTCTTACAATTTGGTCTTGCACATGTAGGTCCTGCTGTCAGAGGCTTAGACCCACTGTTCGACCCATTTTGCATATGGGGAAATGAGATGTCCATGAATATTAGTCAAGTCAAGAAACTCAGAAAGATTGTTAGGATAAAGAAACTTGCGACGAATAACAGCAAGATCTTTGTTTCCACAATGAAGAAGACATCAACCGACTATAGGATGGTACTAACTCTTTAACTTTGTTTTTACCCCTTGTGCCATTTCAAAATATATAACATCTATTTATGCATATCTTTGCTTTCAGTACTTTTCAAAGAAGTTCACCGATGATTACCTCTCAAACCATCTGCAATGTCAAGAGGTGAGGAAGGTATTCATTCCACACCCATGGTACAATATTGAAGTCTTCCTGAAGAGGATGATGGTTGGGTGGGCAATTATCCATAGCCACTGGCCTAAAGTTGCAAGGACATTCAGCACCACTAAAGGCTCGATATTTGCCTTCTGCTTCTGCAGTTTCCCAGATGAGATTCATCTATCTATTTACCATGTATGATGCTACTTTTCCAAAGGTTTTCGATGTTGCATGTGAAACTTGGTGCTATTGTGAAATGGCGTAGCTAGCTATATCCCTCTTTGGTGTAACTGGGTGCTTAAGCTATCTGATGTAATTTGATTATGAAATCCTGGTTGCCGTTATACGGATATGAAATATCTAGTGTGTTTTATAATAATGCCAATTTGATTACTACTTGGATTATCAATAATAGGCTAATTACCCTGCTTATTGGGGTTTTCTATTGCAGACGGTTACTCAGACAATACCGTGGGCGATGAACTCAAACAACCCACACGGTTTCTAGAAAGTAGGTGTGTTGGATCAACTAACAATCACACACGGCTTCCGGCAGAGAACTATTTGTGTTAGGTGCTATGTCTTGAGCTTGCGTTGATTTTCCTCAAAGAGGAGAGGGTGATGCAGCAATAGTAGCGTAAGTATTTCCCTCAGTTTTTCAGAACCAAGGTATCAATCCAGTAGGAGGCTCCTCAAAAGTCCCGCGCACCTACACAAACAAACTGAGAACTCGCAACCAACGCAATAAAGGGGTTGTCAATCCCTTCATGGCCACTTGCAAAAGTGAGATCTAAAAAAGATAGTAAGATAAGATAAATATATTTTTGGTATTTTATAATATAGATGCAAAAAGTAAAGATGCAAATAAAAGTAGATTGAAAGAAAATATGATAAGAGATAGACCCCGGGGCCATGGGTTTCACTAGAGGCTTCTCTCAAGATAGCATAAGTATTACGGTAGGTGAACAAATTACTGTCGAGCAATTGATAGAAAATCGCATAGTTATGAGATTATCTAGGCATGATCATGTATATAGGCATCACGTCCATAATAAGTAGACCGACTCCTGCCTGCATCTACTACTATTACTCCACACATCGACCGACTCCTGCCTGCATCTAGAGTATTAAGTTCATAAGAACAGAGTAACGCATTAAGCAAGATGACATGATGTAGAGGGATAAACTCATGCAATATGGTATAAACCCCATCTTGTTATCCTCGATGGCAACAATACAATATGTGCCTTCCAACCCTTTCTGTCACTGGGTAAGGACACCGCAAGATTGAACCCAAAGCTAAGCACTTCTCCCATGGCAAGAAAGATCAATCTAGTAGGCCAAACCAAATTGATAATTCGAAGAGGCTTGCAAAGATAACTCAATCATACATAAAAGAATTCAAAGAAGATTCAAATATTATTCATAGATAAACTTGATCATAAACCCACAATTCATCGGATCTCGACAAACACACCGCAAAAAGAGTTTACATCGAATAGATCTCCACGAGAGAGGGGGCGAACATTGTATTGAGATCCAAAAGAGAGAAGAATCCATCTAGCTAACAACTATGGACCCATAGGTCTATGGTAAACTACTCACAACTCATCGGAGGGGCAAGGATGTTGATGTAGAAGCCCTCCATGGTTGATTCCCCCTCCGGCAGAGTGCCGACGAAGGCTCCAAGATGAGATCTTACGGATACAAAAGGTTACGGTGGTGGAAATTGTGTTTCG
>NC_041387.1:223920730-223930113 GCF_002162155.2 Triticum dicoccoides | reverse complement strand
CTATCTCGTGGGAGCCTCGGCTGCTTCTTGACTTGCACTCCAAGTCCTCTGGATCACGTTCATTCCAAAAATCATGCTACCGAAGGTTTCATTCCGTTTGGACTCTGTTTGATATTCCTTTTCTTTGAAATACTGAAATAGGCAAAAAACAGCAATATGGGCTGGGCCTCCGGTTAGTAGGTTAGTCCCAAAAATGATATAAATGTGTAAAATAAAGCCCATAAATATCCAAAAGGGGTAATATAATAGCATGGAACAATCAAAAATTATAGATACGTTGGAGATGTATCAAGCATCCCCAAGCTTAATTCCTGCTCGTCCTCGAGTAGGTAAATGATAAAAAAGAAATGTTTTATGTGGAATGCTACCTAGCATAGTTCTCAATGTAATTTTATCTATTGTGGCATGAATGTTCAGATCCAAATGATTCAAAATAAAATCTTATAAAACATAAAAATAGTAATGCTTCAAAGCATACTAACAAATAATCATGTCCTATCAAAATAGCATAGCCAAAGAAAGCTTATCCCTACAAAACCATATAGTTAGGCTATGCTTCATTTTCATTACACAAAATACTCCCATCATGCACAACCCTGATGACGAGCCGAGCAATTGTTTCATACTTTTCAACGCGCTTCAGCGTTTTCAGCTCTTATGCAATACATGAGCGCAAGCCATGGACATAGCACTATGGTGGTATATGGTGGTGGTTGTGAGGACAAAAAGGGAGAAGATAGTCTCACATTAACTAGGCGTATTAACGGGCTATATGGAGATGCCCATTAATAGATATCAATGTGAGTGAGTAGGGGTTGTCATGCAATAGATGCACTAGAGCTATAAATATATGAAAGCTCAACAAACGAAACTAAGTGGGTGTGCATCCAACTTGCTTGCTCATGAAGACCTAGGGCATTTTGAGGAAGCCCATCATTGGAATATACAAGCCAAGTTCTATAATGAAAAATTCCCACTTAGTATATCAAAGTGACAACATAGGAGACTCTCTATCATGAAGATCATGGTGCTACTTTGAAGCACAAGTGTGGAAAAAGAGATACTAGCACTGTCCCTTCTCTCTTTTTCTCTCATTTTCTTTTTTTTTCTTTTTTTTTCTTTCTTCTCTTTTTTTTCTTTGGCCTTCTTTTTTTTGGCCTTTCTTTTTTTCTTTCTTTTCTCATTTTTTTTGTAAAGTCCAAAGTCTCATCCCGACTTGTGGGGGAATCATAGCCTTCATCATTCTTTCCTCACTAGGACAATGCTCTGATAATGAATATCATCACACTTTTATGGATTTACAACTCAAGAATTACAACTCAAAAGCTAGAACAAGATATGACTCTATATGAATGCCTCCGGCGGTGTACCGGGATATGCAATGAATCAAGAGTGACATGTATGAAAATTATGAAGGTGGCCTTGCCACGAATACGATGTCAACTACATGATCATGCAAAGAGCAATATGACAATGATGGAACGTGTCATAATAAACGGAACGGTGGAAAGTTGCATGGCAATATATCTCGGAGTTGCTATGGAAATGCCATAATAGGTAGGTATGGTGGCTGTTTTGAGGAAGGTAAATAAGGGGTTTATGATATCAGCGAAAGGTTCGCGGTAATAATAAAGGCTAGCAAAGTGAAAGGATGAGTGTGCATATATCCATGGACTCACATTAGTCAAAAAGAACTCATATACTTATTGCAAAAGTCTACTTAGGCCTCGAAGAAAAGTACTACTACGCATGCCCCAAGAGGGACAGATTGGTAGGAAAAGACCATCGCTTGTCCCTGACTGCCACTCATAAGGAAGACAATCAAAAGAGCACCTCATGCAACAAATTTGTCACACAACTTTTACCATACGTGCATGCTACAGGACTTGCCAACTTCAACAAAAGTATTTCTCAATTTCATAATTACCCACTAGCATGACCCTAACATTACTACCTTTATATCTCAAAACAATTATCAAGCATCAAATTGATCATAGCATCCAATTCTTTTTCTATGATAGTTTTTATTATACCCAACTTGGATGCTCATCATTCTAGGACCAACTTTGTAACCATAGCAAATAACATGCTGTTCTAAAAGACTCTCAAAAAGATATAAGTGAGTCATGAGAGACTAGAAATTTCTTCAAAATTAAGACACCACCGTGCTCTAACAGATAAAAGTGAAGCACTAGAGCAAAAACTATCAAGCTCAAAAGATATAAGTGAAGCACATAGAATATTCTAGCAAATTCTAATCAAATAGGCTTCTCCCAAAAGGTGTGTACAGCAAGGATGATTGTGGTAAACTAAAAAGCAAAGACTAACATAATACACGATGCTCCAAGCAAAACACATATCATGTGGCGAATAAAAATATAGCTCCAAGTAAAGTTACCAATAAAAGAAGACGAAAGAGGGGATGCCTTCCCGGGGCATCCCCAAGCTTAGGCTTTTGGATATTCTTGAATATCTTGGGGTGCCATGGGCATCCCCAAGCTTTGGCTCTTGCCACTCCTTATTCCATAGTCCATAAAATCTTTACCCAAAACTTGAAAACTTCACAACACAAAACTCAATAGGAAATCTTATAAGCTCCGTTAGTGAAAGAAAACAAAACCACCACATAAGGTACTGCAATGAACTCATTATTTATTTATTTTGGTGTTAAACCTACTGTATTCAAACTTATTTATGGTTCATAAACTATTTTACTAGCCATAGATGCATTGAAATAAGCAAACAACACACAAAAAACAGAATCTGTCAAAAACAGAACAGTCTGTAGCAATCTGTAACTAACGCAAACTTCTGGAACTCTAAAAATCCTACCAAAATAGGAAGTCGTGGAAATTTTTTGTATTCAACATCATCAAAAAGAATCAATGCAAAAGCACGTCCGTGGGATTTAACAAAATTATATTCGTGCGCGCAAAGTTTCTATTTTTCAGCAGAATCAAATCAACTATCTTCGTAGGTTATCCATAGGTTCTACTTGGCACAAACACTAAATAAAAGATAAAAACACATCTACACAGAAGGTAGATGCAATATTTATTACTAAACAGGAGCAAAAACAAAAAACATAAAGAAAATTGGGTTGTCTCCCAACTAGCACTATCGTTTAACGCCCCTAGCTAGGCATAAAAGCGAACATAGATCTAACGAGTGCCATCTTTGGCACTAAATTCATAAGTAGCATGCATGATAGATTCATAAGGTAATTTGACTTCCTTTCTTGGAAAGTGCTCCATGCCTTTCTTTAATGGAAATTGGAATCTAATATTCCCTTCCTTCATATCAATAATCGCACCAATCGTTCTAAGGAAAGGTCTACCAAGAATAATAGGACAAGAAAGATTGCAATCTATATCAAGAACGATAAAATCCACGGGCACCAAATTTCTATTTTCAACAATAAGAACATCATTGATCCTTCCCATTGGCTTTTCAATTGTGGAATCCGCAAGGTGCAAATTTAAAGAGCAATCATCAAGATTATGGAAACCTAGAATATCACATAAAGTTTTCGGAATCGTGGAAACACTAGCACCCAAATCACACAAAGCAAAACACTTATAATCTTTAATTATAATATTTATAGTAGGTTCCCACTCATCATTAATTTTTCTAGGTATAGAAACTTCCAAATTAAGTTTTCCATCATAATATTGCATCAAGGCATCAACGATATGTTTGGTAAAAGTTTATTTTGACTATAAGCATGAGGAGAATTAACAACGGATTGCAACAAGGAAATACAACCTTTTAAAGAGCAATTATCATAATCAAATTCCTTGAAATCCGAGATAGTAGGTTCAATGTTATTAGAAGTTGAGGACTCTCCAATCTCACTTTTACTAAATTTAGCATCAAGATCTAAAGACTCTGAATTCTTGGAACGCCTTCTAGGCAAAGTTGATTCATCATCAGTCCCATAATCATCAAAATTCATATTGCAAAACATAGATCTAATAGGAGACACATCAATAACTTTAAGATCCTCATCATTATTTTCATCTAACTTTTCTGGTTTAGCGGCCATCTTATTGACTAAGGTGGCTTGCTTATTAGAAATTTTGGCTATAGCATTTTCAAGACGGGTAATTTGAGCATTAACACCATAGAATTCTTTATTCATATCATCAAGCTCTGTGTTCATAAACCCCAAAAAACATTTTTGTTCCTTAAGCTCTTTTCTAAAGAAATTATTATGCTCAAACTGCAAATTCATAAAGCTTCTAATATTTGATTCAATCTCATCCATCCTTCTGAGAAGGTGGTCAGGACCTATAGGTGAAGACATAAGGTCAAACAAGCACACAAGCAAACAGAAAAAGGCAAGCGAAAAGAGAGGAGGATATTGGGAAAGAGAGGGCGAATAAAACGACAAGGGTGAAGTGGGGGAGAGGAAAACGAGGGGCAAATGGAAAATAATGTAAATGCGAGGGAGATGGGTTTGTGATGGGTACTTGGTATGTTGACTTGAGCGAAGACCTCCCCGGCAACGGCGCCAGGAAACCTTCTTGCTACGTCTTGAGCTTGCGTTGGTTTTCCTCGAAAAGGAGAGGGTGATGCAACAATAGTAGCGTAAGTATTTCCCTCAGTTTTTGAGAACCAAGGTATCAATCCAGTAAGAGGCTCCTCAAAAGTCCCGCATACCTACACAAACAAACTAAGAACTCGCAACCAACGCAATAAAGGGGTTGTCAATCCCTTCACGGCCACTTGCGAAAATGAGATCTAAAAAAGATAGTAATATAAGATAAATATATTTTTGATATTTTATAATATAGATGCAAAAAGTAAATATGCAAATAAAAGTAGATTGAAAGCAAATATGATTAGAGATAGACCCGGGGGCCATAGGTTTCACTAGAGGCTTCTCTCAAGATAGCATAAGTATTACGGTGGGTGAACAGATTACTGTCGAGCAATTGATAGAAAAGCGCATAGTTATGAGATTATCTAGGCATGATCATGTATATAGGCATCACGTCCATGACATGTAGACCGACTCCTGCCTGCATCTACTACTATTACTCAACACATCGACCGACTCCTGCCTGCATCTAGAGTATTAAGTTCATAAGAACATAGTAACGCATTAAGCAAGATGACATGATGTAGAGGGATAAACTCATGCAATATGATATAAACCCCATCTTGTTATCATCGATGACAACAATACAATACGTACCTTGCAACCCTTTCTGTCACTGGGTAAGAACACCGCAAGATTGAACCCAAAGCTAATCACTTCTCCCATGGCAAGAAAGATCAATCTAGTAGGTCAAACCAAACGAATAATTCGAAGAGACTTGCAAAGATAACTCAATCATACATAAAAGAATTCAGAGAAGATTCAAATATTATTCATAGATAAACTTGATCATAAACCCACAATTCATCGGATCTCGACAAACACACCGCAAAAAGAGTTTACATCGAATTGATCTCCATGAGAGAGGGGGAGAACATTGTATTGAGATCCAGAAAGAGAGAAGAAGCCATCTAGATAATAACTATGGACCCGTAGGTCTGTGGTAAACTACTCACAACTCATCGGAGGGGCAAGAGTGTTGATGTAGAAGCCCTTTGTGGTCGATCCCCCCTCCGGCAGAGTGCCGACGAAGGCTCCAAGATGAGATCTCTCGGATATAGAAGGTTACAGTGGTGGAAATTGTGTTTCGTGGTGCCCCTGGATGTTTTCGGGGTACGTAGGTATATATAGGAGGAACAAGTATGTCGATGGCTGCCCGAGGGGCCCACGAGACAGGGGGGCACGCCCTACAGGGGGGCGGCCTCCTATCTCGTGGGAGCCTCCATTGCTTCTTGACTTGCACTCCAAGTCCTCTGGATCACGTTCGTTCCAAAAATCAGGCTCCCGAAGGTTTCATTCCGTTTGGACTCCGTTTGATATTCCTTTTCTTCGAAATACTGAAATAGGCAAAAAAACAGTAATATGGACTGGGCCTCCGGTTAGTAGGTTAGTCCCAAAAATGATATAAATGTGTAAAATGAAGCCCATAAACATCCAAAAGGGGTAATATAATAGCATGGAACAATCAAAAATTATAGATACATTGGAGACGTATCATTAGGCGACCTTGCACAAACGTTTCCACACAAAAAAAGGTGTGTGATATACATACAAACAGAAACGTTTTTTGGAGATTCACTGTGTGGGATGTACATACGACCGGAAATGATTGTGCTTCGATGCCTCGTCCGATTGCACATGAGCTCATTTTTCCCCATGTGTGTGGCCGGAGGGCCTATCCCCGATGGTTTCTGGGTTGTGTGGGAAGGACCCCCCCTATCGCACACATTCACTAGGCGAGGGTTTAAAACTCTGTCGCGGAGTGTAAAAATTGTTTGTATAGCACGTCTCTATACTAGTGTAAGTAGAATAGTTCAGGCTAGGCCCACTCAATTTTCAAAAAAGTATGCAACAGGCTTACCATCTTGTATTAGCACAACTCCTAACCCAATTCCACTAGCATCACATTCAAGCTCACATGTCTTATCAAAATTAGGAAGTTGGAGTAAAGGTGCATGTGTCAAATTATCTTTCAATTCCATGAAGGCTTCTTCCTGTGCGGTACCCCAACCAAAAGGCACATTCTTCTTTGTAAGCTCATTGAGAGGTGCAGCATTGGTGCTGAAATTACTCACAAAACGCCTATAGAAACCAGCGAGTCTTAGAAAACTCCTCACTTGTGTGACTGTTTTGGGTTACGGCCAACTCTCAATAGCTTCAATCTAGGCTTTATCAACTTCAATTCCCTGTGGAGTAACAGCATAGCCAAGAAAAGACACTAGGTTGATGCAAAAGGTGCACTTCCCAAGGTTATCAAACAAACATGCATCACATAGAGCAATAAAAACAACATGTAAATGTTCCAAATGTTATGTTCCTCCAAAAATCTACTATAAATCAATATATCATAAAAATAGACTACCATAAATCGTCCAATGAAAGCACGTAAAACTTCGTCCATTAATCTCATGAAAGTACTAGGTGCATCAGTTAACCGAAATGGCATGACTAACCACTCATATAAACCAAACTTAGTTTTAAATGCGGTTTCCCACTCATCTCCCAATTTCATACGAATTTGATGGTATCCACTATGCAAACTAACTTTGGATAATATTGTAGATCCACTTAACTCATCAAGCATATCATCTAGCCTAGGAATAGGATGATGATAATGAATAGTAATATTATTAATGGATCTACAATCAACACACATACGTGATGTACCATCCTTTTTTGGCACTAGAATAATAGAAACAACACAAGGACTAAGGGATTCATGTATATAACCTTTGTCGAGTAGCTCTTGTACTTGACACATAATCTCCTTTGAATCCTCTGGATTGGTACAGTATGGCGCATGGTTAGGCAGCGAAGCACCGAGAATTAACTCAATCTGATGCTCAAAACCCTCGAATAGGTGGTAATCCCGGTGGCACGTCCTGTGGAATGACATCCGTGAACTCCTACAAAATATTAGTGACAGCATGAGGCAAAGAGCAAGACACGTCCTCGAATAAAAATAATGCCTCTTTGTACAAAAATGCATAGCAAACAGATTTGCTTAAATCTAGATCATCAGTATCGGATTTGGTGGCAAATAAGCATCCACATTTCAATTTAATTTTAGAGACAATATGAGATGATTGTTTGCTACTAGGGTTCATTTGCTGCTCATATTCTTTTGCCACAATCTGATTTTCACTCTGTTTTTGATCCTGTTTTGCTTTACTAGCTCTAATAAGATCATCTTTCAAAATGTGTTCAGAGACATAAGAAGCAAAGTAATATGTTTATCCTTATGAACAAGAGTATAATGGTTGTTTCTACCCTGGTGTATACATTTCTTATTGAATTGCCATGGTCTACCAAGTAAGAGAGAGCATGCTTGCATGGTTACCACATCACAATCAACATAATCAGCATATGTAGCGATACTAAAATGCACACGAACAATACATGTTACTTTAACCTTGTCGTTGTTGTTGAACCATTTTATGTAGTAAGGATGAGGATGTGGCCTAGTGGTGAGAGACGGCTTCTCCACCATTTCCATGATAGCAAAGTTATTGCAACTCCCTCCATCAATGATGACACGAACAGGACATTCCTTCATGGCTCCCTTTGTATGGAATAAATTGTGCCTCCGATTTTTCTCATCTTGTGTTACCCGCACACTCAAAACATGTTGGGCAACTAAACTTTCATACATGTCCACCCTGCTCTTCACGATCAACAAGAGCCATAGTATCCTCATCATAGTCACTTGCGGACTCATACCCACCATCCTCTGTAACAATCATCACACGCGGAGATGGGTATTTTCTCGCCTAGTGAGCTTCACCCTTGCAACGGCGACATATAATGCCATGGATGAAGAAGACATCTGCGCAGGACCAGAAGATGTGCTCCTGGAGGATGGTGGTAGTGGTGCCTGTTGTCTTTTATCTCAGTTGGAGTTGGCGAGGAAGTAGGCGGTGCTGCAGCAGGACGTGTGGAAGTAAAAGATGTACATGGCGTCCATGGTGAAGATCATCCTGCAGAAAAATTACTTCGCGCTAATGCCTGTCGATCATGCCCTTCACGTTCAGCTTTGCAAGAAAGATGGGATAAAGGAGTGATATTATTGTAATCCTTATACTCTAAAATGGTCTGAATCTCTCGATTTAATCCACCCATAAGACGTGCAATCGTAGGTTCATTATCCTCAACAATACCACATCTAATCATGCCGGTTTGTAATTCCTGATAATATTCCACTAAAGAGTTTTTTCCTTGTCTTAAGCACTGCAATTTTTGAACTAATTCAGGTTGATAATATGGTGGAACCCATCGAGTACCCATATCAATTTTAAAAGCATCCCAAGTAGTTGCGATATTATCCTGATATAATTTACAATGTTCTGACCACCACACACAAGCAAAACAAGTGAATGCACAAACAACAACACCACATCTCTCATCGGGATATTGTAAACATTGAAAATATTGTTCAGTTTCTAACTCCCAAGTAAGATATATATCACGATCATATCTACCCTCAAATGATGGAATATTCAATTTTAGTTTAGGAAGATGGTCATGATCTCATACCCGAGGTGGGGTGTAGCCCTACCGTTGCAATTATTTGCATGTGGACGACCTAGTGGTGGTGCTGGTGGTTTCACGAAGTTCTGATTTGTTGTTGTTGTTGTTGTTGTTGTTGTTGTTGTTGTTGTTGTTGTTGTTGGTGGTGGTGGTGGTGGTGGTGGTGGTGGTGTTGTTGTTGTTGTTGTTGTTGTTGTTGTTGTTGTTGTTGTTGTTGTTGTTGTTGTTGTTGTTGTTGTTGTTGTTGTTGTTG
>NC_041387.1:223908046-223920089 GCF_002162155.2 Triticum dicoccoides | reverse complement strand
GCTGCTGCTGCTACTGCTGTTGTTATTGTTGTTGTTGTTGTTGTTGTTGCTGCTGTTGTTGTTGTAGAGGTGCGACACGTGCAACCGGTGGTGGTTGTGGAAGGTGCGTGAGCAGTTCATTAAACTTGTTATCGAGCTTTGTTTTGAACGTCTTCTCAATGCCATCTATCTTATCCATGGCCTCTTCAAATCTGTTTAGCACATCTTGCACCTGTCCACTCATCATTTGCTGAAATTTATCATGTAGTTCTTTGTTCGTCATGTTCTCCTAGTCAGTATCGTCGGCTTATTATCCTGTCTTGGTTAGCAACAATAGAAACACATAAGAATATGATCCTACATAGTACTAAAAGGATGTGGTGGAAAGTCACAAATCCGTCAAGCGAATCACAAATATTACTAGTTCTTACCAACCAGCGGGCGGTGATCGGCAACCATTGCAGTCAAAAACTCCTCAAAGTTTGGACAGAGCGATTGTCAGGTGGTGCCAAATGCATGACGTAGATATATGTGGAGCTGGGAAGGCTTATAATATGGTAGCAAAAATAGTCAACAATAATCAAGATGCAAAGTTGTATAAACGCTCAACGATGGTATTGTGCTGGTCCTAGCCTAGGCCATGCTAGAGACGCGAGCCTAGAACACTAACAAAATCATGGCACTGCACATAAACAAGGGAGGAGCACACTCTGAATCGCTTTTTTCTCTCTTTTTCTCCATTCTTTCCCCCCCTTTTTTGCTCTTTTTTTGCCCCACAACAACAATTTTCAAAAAAGACTACAAATGGTCTAAAAAATGCCTAGCCAAAAATTCTCAAACTTAGTTTTTTCTAAGTTTGGAACTATGTTTCTTCTATGGGTAGCACGGAAGTAGGGGAGTTCGACTCTGTCATGACACGTAGTATGGCGTGATTTGGAAATCAACAATAGAGAAGCAAATATTGGACTGGGACTAGGAATGGTGGCAAAGATGAACGTGGTGGAACTTGGACTGGTGGCGGATGTATGTAGACGCGGTGAAACACAGACTGGTGGAGAATCTGTGATGGAGCTGGACTCGGATGGCGCAATGGCAGCGCATATGTGGTGGTGTATATAGACTTGGATTGGCAATGGATATGTGGTGACGCTATATGGCAGCGATGATGAAGATGGTGCGATAGCAGGGTGAAAACCTGTGACCAGAACTAGAAACTCAAAGGGAACTACATACTCAGACCAGCAACTTGACGCGACGAAGCAACCGTAAATTCAACAAAGCAAAACACCAAACAGAAAATTGCAAAAGGCTCAGATTGGTTCGGATATGATGATCTAACTCTAATTTTTTGTGGCTTTTTTGTGTGGGCTGTAGGTATGAAGAACAAATGTAATCTAAACTATGAAAATTGGTAAAATCTCACCGAGCAACCTGAAAATCTGATACAACTTGATAGAGGCAAAGGTGCCCATCTATTGATGAGATGGTGGTTATCATTTTCAGTGGAGTAGGCTTTGACGATCCGACTATGAACATGCGAGGATGTCATGCTTAGCAATAGTTAATCCAACTCCGAGAGGTCATTGACCATCAAGGAGCAGAATCGACCTGACCATGAGGGTCTGTTTCCTGCACGCAAATAAAGAACAAGCAAGAAACTAAAATTGCAATATGGATATTGCGAATATAAGAGGAAAGATTTATTAATGAAGGTGGGGTTCTGTGGTGTCTTTGTCTGGTCATAGAACATGAACAAAGTACGCGAAGTTGCAGCTATGATAAAATTTTAATCTAAACAAAACCCAAAGTCTAAACGGTTCCTTAAGGACTATATTTGTAGGGGGGAGAGAGGGGATCTCGTCCCTCCTTGGAAAGGTGGGACTAAAACACCTCGTGAGTCGTTTCCCCTACAATACAGGCACTAAAAAATAACCTATAAGTAGTATTTCGAAATTACATGGGCCTGGCCCAAAACTAAGGTGGCACAACACCTATATTAAGCTTATGGACGAAATTTATGAAAGGCCATCTTGTATATTTCGTCCATGTCCTTGTACATCATCACCGTGGCTCCAAAGTGCTGAAAACTCCACCTGAAACTCTGTTCTTGCACCCCATGCGCACGCCATCTTCTCCCTGCTTGATCATGCTCCAATGTTCATCGTTCCTGTCCATGCTTGGCCCTTCATTTATAAGTAAAACAAATGTATCCAATTTAGGTAGCATCATATTCTCATGAATATTAGAATCATTACCAAGAAACGGAAGTACCTGGTAATTTAGTTGGCGTGCGCGAGCTCTTGTAATTGGTCTAGTATATTTAGCAGTAGAGGTTGTGGGTGTAACTTTGTTAGTGTTGTCCTCATCAGCTTCGCATGCATCCAAACTACATGCTCCGCCTGCATTCTTGTCGCATGCTCTGCTGCTACCGTAGCTACCCTCACTGCCTCATACGTCCTATGCTCATTGATCTCCTTCTTCTTATCCGGAAGCCACATCCAAGAGTGTTTTGTCGGCCAACATGATTTTAGCATCCTCTGTGTACCATACAAGTTGCAACCTCTCCTTCTCAAGCTCAGTCTCCCCAAATGTCTTGGCCATTTTGAGTTCCCATTTGATTGCCACCTCTTGCTTCTCCAACTCGATCTTCTCCCTCTTAATTTCCAGCTTCTTCTTTGCCCTCTTCCCGTCCCAATCCATCCTCTCCTATTGCGCATCCAACATGAGCTTGTACCTCTCCACTTTCTTGTTCTCCCTTGCCAAAAAATTCCCATCCATGTGGACGAAACTTTTATAGCCGCGGTGTCACGGGAGGCCCTTTCCAGCTCCCACTTATTTCCCATGACTTATTGGTTATCCTTTGGCATGGTGGCTCTTCCATTCTCGACGAATATATCATCCTCTTCATCGTCCAACCCAATTGGTTGGTGGGAGCTTGAGCCATCATTCCTTTTCTTGCCGACCTTGAGATTGACCACAAGTTGTGTCCACTTTAGCACTCCATTCAATATGATCCAACAACGACTAAAAGCAAATGACTTCTTCTCCGTCTCGTGATACAAAGTGGTCACCAATGTTGGGGAACGTTGCATGGGAAACAAAAAATTTCCTATAGTCACCAAGATCATTCTAGGAGATGCACATCTACAATAGGAGAGACTGGATCCACATACCCTTGTAGATCGCTAAGTGGAAGCATTATGAAACGCGGTTCATGTAATCGAACGTCTTCGCGGCACAATCACGATCTGTCCATGAACTCCCGATCAAGTGCCGAATGGACGACACCTCCGTGTTCAGCACACGTACGGCTCGATAACCTCTCCTCCTTCTTGCTCCAGCAAGAGAGGGAGGAGAAGTAGATGGGATCTCAACGAGCATGATGGCGTGGTGGAGATGGTGGTGGAGCAATCCGAGCAGGCCTTCCCAAGCGCCTCCGGAAGTACAAACCAGGAAGAACGGGAGAGAGAGACGAGGCTGCAGGGCGTGGGAATTGTTGATTCCAGCCCTTATGCCTCGTCCCCACTATTTATAGGGGTGTTGGCTGGCTAGGGGCGCAGCCCTAGCCCCTGCTCCAAGGAGGGGAGGAGTGCCCTCCAAGCCAAGTGGAGGGCCCTCCCCCTTAGAGTTTCCCTTCCCCTAGGCGGATGGGCCTTAGGGGGCTGGTGCGCTTGGCCCAATAAGTCTAGGACCCTTACACACTCCTTTGGAGCCCTCTAGAACCTTCTAGAACCTTCCGGAAGCTTCCCGGTACAATACCGGTAAAATCCGAAACTTCTTCGGTAGCCAAAATATGACTTCCCATATATAAATATTCACCTCCGGACAATTCCAGAGCTCCTCGTGACGTCCAGGATTTCATGCGGGACTCCGAACAATAGTCAGTCACCAATGTGAATATCCTAATACTACTCTAGCGTCACCGAACGTTAAGCATGTGGACCCTACGGGTTCATGAATCATTGGTCATGATCGAGACACCTCTCCAGTCAATAGCCAATAGCGGAACCTGGATGCTCATATTGGTTCCCCCATATTCCACAAATATCTTTATCGGTCGAACCACGATTTCAAAGATTCAATCAATTTCGTATGCAGTTCCCTTTGTTGAGCGGTATGTTACTTGCCCGAGATTCGATCGTCGGTATCTCATGGTCTCATGGTCACAGGAACATATACTTGACATGTAGAAAACGATAGCAATAAAATTGATATGATCATATGCTACATTTATAGTTTGAGTCTTGTCCATCACATCATTCTCCTAATGATGTGATCCCGTTATCAAATGTCGACTCATGTATATTGCTAGGAAACCACATCCATCTTTGATCAACGAGCTAGGCGAGTAGAGGCTCACTAGGGACATCTTGTTGTCTACGTACCCACATATGCATTTGAGTTTCCGGTTAATACAATTATAGCATGGATAATAAACGATTATCATGAACAAGGAAATATAAAAATAACCACATTATTATTGCCTCTAGGGCATATTTCCAACGGTCTCCCACTTGCACTAGAGTAAATAATCTAGTATTACATAGTAATGAATCTAACACCCGTAGAGTTCTCATGTTGATCATGTTTTGCACGTGGAAGAGGTTTAGTCAACGGATCTACAACGTTCAGATCCGTATGTACTTTGCAAATTTTTATGTCCTCCTCCTTGAATGCATCACAAATGGAGTTAAAGCGTCACTTTATGTGTCTGATCCTCTTGTGAAACCTTGCTTCCTTGACTAGACCAATGGCACAAGTGTTGTCACAGAACAGAGTCATTGGGTTCAGTACACTAGGCACAACTCCAAGATCTGTCATGAACTGCTTCATCCAGACACCTTCCTTCGCTTCCTTCGAGGCAGCTATGTACTCTGCTTCACATGTGGAATCTGCTACCACACTTTGCTTGGAACTGCGCTAGCTTACCGCTCCCCCATTTAGAATATATATGTATCCAGTTTGAGACTTAGAGTCATCCATATCAGTCTCAAAGCTTGCATCAACGTAACCCTTTACGACGAGCTCTTGATCACCTCCATAAATGAGAACCATTTCCTTAGTCCTTTTCAAGTACTGAAAGATATTCTTCACCGTTGTCCAGTGATCTATTCCTGGATTACTTTGAAACCTTCCGGCCATACTTATGCCAAGGCTGACATCCGGTCTTGTGCACAACATCGCATACATGATAGAGCCTATGGCAGAAGCATAGTGGATGACACTCATCTTTTCTCTATCCTCTATAGTCGCTGGGCATTGAGTCTGACTCAACTTCACACCTTGCAAAATAGCCAAGAACCGCTTCTTGGACTGATCCATTTTGAACTTCTTCAAAATCTTATCAAGGTATGTGCTTTGTGGAAGTCCTATTAAGCGTCTCGATCTATCTCTATAGATCTTGATGCCTAATATGAAAGCAACTTCTCCTATGTCCTTCAATGAAGAACTCTTGTTGAAATACTCCTTCACGTTTTCCAAAAGTTATATATTGTTTCCAGTCAGCAATATGGCATCCACATATAATATTAGAAACGCTATAGAGATCCCACTCACTATCTTGTAAATACAAGATTCTCCGAAAACTTGCATAAACCCAAACGCTTTGATCACCTCATCAAAGCAAAGATTCCAGCTCTGAGATGCTTCCACTAGTCCATAAATGGATCACTAGAGTTTGCACACTTTGTCAGCATTCCCTAGATTAACAAAACCTTCCAATTGCATCATATACAACTCTTCCTTAACGAAACTATTAAGGAACGCTATTTTGACATCCATCTGCCAGATTTCATAATTGAAAAATGCAGCTATTGCCAACATGATTCTGACGGACTTAAGCATCGCTATGGGTGAGAAACTCTAATCATAGTCAACTCCTTGAAATTGTAAAGACCCCTTTGCCAGAAGTCGAGCTTTGTAGACGGTGACATTACCGTCCACGTCAATCTTCTTCTTGAAGATCCATTTATTCTGAATGGCATTTTTCCCTTCACGTAATACTTTCAAAGTCCATACTTTGTTTTCATACATGGATCCCATCTCGGACTTCATGGCCTCTTACCATTTGTCGGAATCCGCGCCCACCATAGCTTCTCCATAGCTCGTAGGTTCAACGTTCTCCAACAACATGACCTCTAAGACAGGGTTACCGTACCACTCATGAGTTGTGCATACCCTTGTCGACCTACGAGGTTCGATAATAACTTGATCTGAAGCTTCATGATCATCATCGTTATCTTCCTCTTCAATTGACGTGCCATAGAAACATCTTTTTGTGTTGTGCTACTCTCTGGTTGAAGTTAAAGTTCAACAGCCTCATCAAGTTCTATCTTCCTCCCAGCCAATTCTCTCGAGAGAAACTCTTTCTCGAGAAAGGACCCGTTCATAGCAACAAACACTTTGCCTTCGGATATGAGATAGAACTGGTACCGTACAGTGCTATACAAACGGTTTTTAACCCCTTTCCACAATGGCATTTGGAACCGTAGCCAAGTGAATGTGGGTGATAGGGGGGCCCTTCCCACACGACCAGAAACCATTGGGGATGGGCGAGTGGCTATGAACGATCGCCATAGAATTCAACTTTAGGAATCTGGTGAAACTGCACCATGCTCATCTTGTGCACTTGAAATGTCTTTACTGGAATAAGCGATGCACAATCAGATATATTAACGTTGGGGAAGAAAACTCAAAATTCTTCCAAGCTATGGCTTCTGGGAGGCACAGTAGAAATTCAATTGCCTCTTTGACCCTGTGGGATGGTTCTATCACCTCTCAACATGATGTTATTGCTGGGACCTTCCACTCTCCTTTCAAGGAAACAATGGGTAAGGCAAAGGGCATCAATATGGGTCTTGGTTTGGATAATCTGATACCAAGGGTTTCTGACCTGGATGTTCTTGTGAAACCTTTTGGAAAGGAGGAAATTGAGCAGGTTGTGAAGGAAATGCCAGTGGATAAATCTCCTGGGCCTGATGGATTCAATGGACTCTTCTTTAAGATGTGCTGGAACATTATTTCTAATGATATCATCACTTTGGCACATGAATTTCATGCGGTGAGAGCTAAGCTTGAGAACATTAATGATTCTTATATTGTGTTCTTACCTAAATCAAATGCACCAGAGGGGGTGGGTGATTACAGTCCCATATCCCTTACTAGCTTTGAAATTAAATTGCTGACCAAAATGGCTGCCAACAGGTTTCAACAGGAAATTTTGCGGTGCATTCATAAGAATCAGTATGTTCATTAAAACCAGAACTATTCAGGACTGCTTGGCCTAGAGTTTTGAATATATTCACCAATGCAAGAAGTCTAAGAGACCCATCATTCTCTTTAAGCTGTACTTTGAGAAGGCATTTGACTATTGAGAATGAGGTTATTCTATCTATTTTGCAGGCCAAGGGTTTCCCTCGGAAACGGATTTCTTGGGTTAAGGAATTGCTTTCTTCTGGAACTTCTTCTGTGCTAGTTAATGGGGTTCCTGGCAGACACTTCAAATGTAAATGTGGGGTCAGACAAGGAGATCCTTTTCTCCTTTGTTATTTGTTATTGCAGCTGATATCCTCTAGTCAATGCTCAATAACATGGTCCAAAGGGGTCTTCTCTGTTTGCCTATTCACTCTCATGACCCTGATTTCCAAGTGGTGCAATATGTTGATGACACCATTTTGTTCATCCCTGCCTAGAGGGAACAATTGGTGGTGCTGAAGGAGGCCCTAATGATCTTTCCTCGGTCCACTGGGGGTAAAATAAATTTCCACAAATCCTCTATGATTCCAATCAATGTGGACAGTAGCCTTGCTGAGGATCTAGCTGGCGTTCTTGGCTGCAAAATTGGGACTATGCCTTTTACATATCTTGGGCTGCCTCTGGGTACTAAAAGGCCAAAGATCATTGATTTCATGCCTGTGGTGGATTGCATGGAGAGAAGGTTGACTGCCAACTCTTGTTTTTTGCCCCAGGGAGGAAGATTGCAAGTTCTAAACTCTGTAATATCTTCTATGCCAATCTTCTTCCTTTGCAGCCTTCAAATCCCTCCTGGTATTTTGAAGCAGTTAGAAAGGATTTAGAGACAATGTTTATGGAGGAAATATGGTCAGGACTCTAGGCAGTCTTTAGCTGCCTGGCCCCTAGTTTGTAGGCCCAAAAATAAAGGGGGTCTGGGAATTTTAATATCAGTGTGCAAAATGATGCCTTACTGCTTAAACACATGCGCAAGTTTTATAACAAGGAGGACATTCCATGGGTGAATCTTATATGGAACTCTTATTATTATGATAGAGTGCCCCATGACACAACCTTGTGTGGCTCTTTTTGGTGGGGAGATGTCTCCAAGCTTATGGAAAAATTCAGGGCTGTCACTGTTGTTCAAGTTAACAGTGGGGATACTGCTCTGTTTTGGAAGGATTGCTGGGCTGGTTCCAACAATTTGCTGCTCCAGGATAAATTTAAGAGGCTCTTCTCCTAGTGCTTGGACCAAAGTGTTTCAGTACAACAAGTGCTCAATACTGACAAACTTTTGGGAGTCTTCCAATTGCCTCTATCTGAGCAGGCTTATGTGGAGTTTCAATGCCTTTCTCAAGGCCTTGAGGGATTTGTTGGGGATAGATTGTTGCCTGACTACTGGTCTTGGAATGATAGCAGAGGAGTCAATACACTACCAAAAAATACTATGATCTTGTCCACAAGCCCATTGTGGCAAATCCTACTCTGAATTGGATATGGAAAAGCTGTTGCACTATGTCCATTAAAATGTTTGCATGGTTGGTGATTATGGACCGAGTCAACACCAAAGACATGATCCCGAGAAGACATTGGAGGATTGAGGATGGCCCTGAATGTATTCTTTGCAGAGTTGGCTCCTAGGAAGACAGAAATCATTTGTTATTTCAATGTAACTTCACTTCAAGAGTTTGGAACTACCTCCAAATTTACTCGTCTTCCAGTTCTAATATGGTGGACATTGCTGTTCAGGCCAGGGACGTGTTTGCCAAACCTTTCTTTGCTGAAGTGGTCTTCTTAACATGGTGGATTATCTGGATGGTCAGAAATGACAAGATCCTCTGGAAGATAGAACCATCTTTTGGTAGATGGAAGGTTGGGTTCATTCATGATATTTCTCTCATGGCACACAGGATAAAATCAAGGCACAAGGAGGAACTTCTTCACTGGATAGCTTTCCTGCCTCCTTGAGGCTCCTTTTCCCTATGTGTTTCCTTCCTTTGTAGTTTAGCTTAGCCTAGCCTTTTCTTCTTGTTCTGCTTCCACTAATTGTGGAATTGTAATTATGACTTGAGTTCTTCCTTTTATTAATAAATCATTGTGGGGCCAAGCCCTGCAGTTTCCATGGTCAAAAAAAATGATCGCCATAGAATAAACGTATGAGAAGCTGCCCCAGTCCCACACGTTACATGTTGATGTTACGTTTCTGATCAGAGAGACATCCCAAATGATAGCGCCGCTATAGTCATGTGAAAAAGGTGGACATCAACATTTAATCTGCCGATATGTTTGTGATAGGTACGTTATCGCACATGGTTCAAGAATGTAAAATGTGTGTGGTGCCTCTACTAACGCCAACGTGTACATTTTCATAACTGTGTGCGATTGGTATTCCTTTTACAAACGAACAGTGGTTTGAAAAGTTTGTCGTATTACCATGAATCGCACAAGCATATGAGATGAAACCATGTGTGCGTCCGTTGGGCATCGCAAACGTTTCACGTCAAAGAACCATCTGTTTTCTTTTTTCATCGAACACACTATTTTCTTTCTAACCGTGTGCACATTACTTTATTTGCTCGTGTACATTTTTTTGGCTGTAATTTATTATTCAAATTGGAAATTTTTAAATATGAAACGTGCAATTCAAATTCTCAGCACAATGGTTCAACAACGAATCCATAAAAAAATTTCAGTACAATATATTCAGTAATTACATCATTAGACATCAATTAACTATGATGAACCACAATATTTACAGGCGGTAAAGGTGAAGAGACAAGTGTAAATCATTTTGAATGCCGATGGTGTTGAAGAAGCAGAATGCCCATAATGTGCCTTCCTGCATGCCATAGGCACGAACAACTTTTATCCAACCCCTTGTGACGATCGCCCGCCCATCCTTCACCGCCTTCAGGAAGACTTCTAGAGCATTATCATGGTAGCACGAATTATATACTTTAGCCTTAGTTGCCTCCACTTCGGTCATGTAGTTTGCACGGTAGTCATCAATAAATAGCTTCGGAAACCACTAAAAAGAGAAAAATATCAGATCATGAGGTCGAATGGAGTAACTTGTTGTGGGCAGGGGAAAAGGCAACACATTACTTACCATCATAAAGTTCACTATTATCTTGGACAAAGTGTAAATAAAGAGCTTAATTCCCATAACCCGTTTTTTTCACCTAACAATCTTTCCTAGTTTCCTCACTTGACGCTTGTTCATGAATATCTCATTGCCCCATACGCAAAAGGGATCGAAGCGTGGATCAGTACCGCTCATATATGTACCTACAAGCAACCAGTAAATGTTAGAAGCTAAACTGAGACTGCACAAATGATGTAAAATACAACTACCTACATTCCTAAGTAGAAGTATTTTTAGAGATTTCAATATGAACTACATACGGATGTATATAGAATTATAGATAAAGTTTAGATTAGAATCTAGATTCACTCATTTTGCTCCTTATGTAGTCTATATTGAATTCTCTAAAAATAGTTAAATTTAGGAATAGATGGTGTATATGACATGGGATGCAACTAACCTTGACGACAAACAACAGCATCGCCCATTATAGCCCTGTGTAAGTACATGGAAAGCCAATGTTAACTACAACAGGGTTAACATCCACCAAAAATAGTGGTAATAAAATGGCAGCATATGTAGTGATATCTTCATTGCGAAAGAGTATCATGGTAGCAAAGGGATGAATTAAAAAATTGATACAACTGTTAATTGCAAAAGGCTTAACAACATCCTAATTCATGTTTTGTAAGTTTGTAGTCATTGAAATACAACTATTTAAAAATGGATACAACTGTTAATTGCAACAAGCTTAATGGCCATTGAAACCGGTACTGATAAAAATGCAAATGGCAGAGTCAAACATCACAAGGCAGGTGCTGCCAGAGCAGATAATGGCCCAGTTGTCTATAAAAAGGTAGGAAAAATAGCTAAAACATGTTAGGCATGTTTACTACAAGATGCTTAAGACATCGACCGTACAAAATATGGCCATTAATTGCAACTGGTATTGGTAAGATTGAACTGGTGAGTTCATACTTGGTAAGTCCTAAGAGGTAGTTGTTGGGGCACTTCATCTTGGCCAGAGCCCGCCCAAAGTTAGCGGCGGCGGAGGTGAGCTCTTCCTCCGGGTCGAAGAATGGATCAGTGCCCCTGACATGTGTACCTACAAGAAGCAAGTAAATGTAAGAAGCCAAAGTGCAACTGCATAAATGATGTAAAATACTGTAAGACATGGGATGAAGCTAACCTCGACGGCAAACAACATCATCGCCCGTTATGGCCCTGCGTAAGCATGGACAGGCATGTTAAGTACAATAGGGTTAGCAACCACCAAAATAGCAAATGGGAAGCATCTCTAGTGATATCCTGAGTCATGTATTGTAAGTTTGTTTCTGGTATTGGTGAAATTGAATTTGACAGTTAATACTTGAACATCACACAGTGTGCAGTAGTGAAATAAACAAGGCATGAACATGCTTAATACATCAACCGAACAAAACATAGCCATTGCAAGTGGTATTGGTAAGATTTAGCTGGTCAGATCATACATATTAAGTCCTGGGGGTGAGGTGTTCCTTCGGGACAACACACACAGTGGCCATCGCGCCATGGACTGCCATCAGCTCCTCGACCTCCACGTGATATGTGGTTGGGCTTGTGCGGCGATGCTCTAGAGGTAGGGGCGGTGGGGATTTGGAGGCATGAGGATGTCTCATAGGCGCCATTTAAGCAATCAGGGCGGGGCTATGATAGAGATTGGTGGGTTACCTGACTGGATCCGAGCAGAATGTAGATGTGGTTGAAGTT
>NC_041387.1:223848580-223907635 GCF_002162155.2 Triticum dicoccoides | reverse complement strand
ATGGGTGGGGGTGTGGTTGGAGGAATAAATTCTGAAATCGCGTGCCTAATGAAAGTTTCACTGCGAAACTTGAAACTTGGGCGGGGGAAACACAGAACATAGACGAAGCACGTAAAATACTCGTGTGCGAGAAAATGGAAAATTGGCAGATCCCATCTCCAAGAAAATGTACACGTGTAGTTTATTTTTTCGGTCAATGGTACTCCTTGTTTATTACGAACCATCGCAAAGGTAATTGCCTTATGGATCATTAACGCAAAAAATCACACACGGGTACGGCATAAAAACTGTGTGTTTTGTGATCTTCTAACGATTAACGTAAAAAAAGCACACGGGCACACATGCTAATCAACGCTCAAAGACCTCAAAGGATGCTCTTACCAAAATTGTACGTTAATACAACGAACTTAAAGTACTACTGGTAATTTGCTCTAATACTACAAACTTAAACTAATTCTCACATGCTGCCATCGGGGCCTGCTGGCCAGACGCCGGTGTTCTCCTTCCTGGCCTTGTAGGAAGCAGCCCACTGTGCTTCGATCTCCGCGAAGCTCTCCTCACCATGGCATGCGGCCTCTTCTTTATTGCGGCGGCGGAACTCTCTTTTCTTGACTGCTTTCTACCTTTTCTGATCCTCCTGTATGGCTTTGGTCGCCTCTAGATCCACCGCCCATTCGGCCATGGCAGCCTCAAAGTCCACCCACATAATTGTGTGGCCGTCGGCGGTGATGAACTCGGCGCGGCGAGATGCCATCGCTTCCTTACCAGGTGTGCAGTCGCGGGCGACAAGGAATAGGGTGCGGCGGGATGCCATCGCTTTCTTACCAGTTACTATGCGTCGTGGTGCCATGAACAATGCTTGGAGAAAGCTCTGGGATGGAGGGGCCAGGCAGCCATACAGTGCGGTTGTTTTTAAGAGCTCAACGACAAATGACAAAGGAAATGCGGCTTCCCTTACAATTTTTCTTGTTCATTATGGCACACGATTCATCTCCTTCGCTTCCGGAAATAGTGTGTGCTTAGGCTATTGTGTGTTGTGTTATGATTGGCCAGAACCCCAGCGGATTGCGTGTGTGCATCGTAGGATGTGCCATGATCAAACGACAATCCACATCCCTCACATCACATCCGTGCAGCTGTAGCTGGATTGGATTTATATGCGCCAAATGCCTAGAAAATGCACATAATCCCCTAAATATGGTAAATGAGCCCGAAAAAATGCCAAATTTTAACACGGTGATTTGCAGGGTGTATGTTCATCATAGAAAAAAAATTGGATTCCCCTTCAATCTTGGTGATTTCCCTCTCGAAAGCATGGAACTTCCCCAGCGATGGTTCGGTTTATGAAGGGTGTGCATGAAGACATAAGTCAAACCTTGTCAAATTATTACCAGGGCATGGTCAGGTCATACCATGGCACCATGCTAGGCGTCATGTTTTTCAAGCATTTATTTCATTTTTTTCTATAGTTGAAAACCCAATAAACGAACATTTGTGGTTGACTATTGCCACACATTTCATCGAAATATCTGTCCATTCCTTGTAAAATGCATGAGAATTTACTAAATGGCACGAGCATCATTTTCCAGGTCGTTCTTGTGCGTCCTTTCATGCACCGGCTGTTTGAACTTGAATTATGTGCATTAATGCCTAGAAAATGCACATAATCCCCTAAATATGGTAAATGAACCCAGAAAACTACCAAATTTGAACGCGGTGATTTGTAGGGTGTGTGTTCATCGTAGAAAAAAACTCATGGACAAAGGACAAAGGAAATTTGGATCCCCCTTCAATCCTGGTGATTTTCCCCTTGAAACCATGAAACTTCCTCGGTGATGACATAAGGAAAACATTCTCAAATTTTTACCAGGGCACAGTGAGGCCATACCAGGGCACCACACCAGGCGTCATGTTTGCCAAGCATGTATTTCATTTTTGTATAGTTGTTAACCCAGTAAACGACTTGACTATTGCCACACATTTCCTTGAAATATCTGCCCATTCCTTGTAAAAGGCATGAGAATGTACTAAATAACACGAGCATGGTTTTCCAGACCGTTATTGTGCACCTTTTCATGCACCGATTGTTTGAATTTGAATTATGTGCATTAATGCCTAGAGAATTCAATTGCATCTGAGGCAGTATGTTGATCGTTGGAAAAAAATGAATGTCAAACTAGCATGGAAATTTGGATTCCCCTTCAATCTTGGTGATTTCCCTCTCGAAAGCGTGGAACTTCCTCGGTGATGGTTTGATTTATGAAGGGAGTGCATGACGACATTAATCAAATCTTCTCAACGTTTAACTAGGGCACAGTGAGGCCATGGCATGATGGCACCATGCTAGGCGTCATGTTTTTAAGGCACGTATTCCAGTTTTCTATAGTTGCTAACTAGTAAATGACGCGTTTGTGGTTGACTATTGCCACACATTCCCTTGAAATCTCTGCTCATTCCCTATAAAAGCCTTGAGAATTTACTAAATACCACGAGTATGGTTTTTCTAGACCGTTCGTGTGCACCTTTTCATGCACCGATTGTTTGAATTTGAATTATGTGGATTAATGCCTAGAAAATGCACATAATCCCCTAATATGGTAAATGAGCCTGAAAAAATGCTAAATTTGAGCATGTTGCATTCGAGGGGGTACATTGATTATAGAAAAAACTAAATGACAAGATAGGAAGGAAATTTGGATTCCCGACCCATTCAATCCTGATGATTCCCCTCAAAACGATGAAATTTCCCAGGTTATGGTTCGATTTATGAATGGCATTTATGATGACATAAGATAGACATTCTCAATCTTTTACCAGGCATGGTGAGGCCATATCATGGCACCACGCCAGGCGTCATGTTTTCCACGCGTGTATTTCATTTTTGTATAGTACCCAGTAAACACATTTCCTTGAAATATCTGTCCGTTCCTTGTAAATGGCATGAGAATTTACTACATAGCACGATCATGGTTTTCCAGACCATTCTTGTGCACCTTTTCAAGCACAAATTGTTTGAATTTGAATTATGTGCATTAATGCCTAGAAAATGCACATAATCCCCCAAATATTGTAAATGAACCCGGAAAAGTGCCAAATTTGAACACGGTGATTAGCAGGGTTTATGTTCATCATTGAAAAAAAACTCATGGACAAAGGACAAAGGAAATTTGGATTCCCATTCAATCTCGGTGATTTACTATCGCACACGATTCATCTCCGTCGCCTCTGTGAACCATATGTATTCACTCACACATGCAAAAGGAGAAAGAAAACCCTCGCCCCCTTCGTCCCCACCCACTCATTGCGGACTCCTGCGCAACTCTGCACCTCATCAACTTCTATCGCAGCGGCCACCCTAAGCTCGATGGCGCTGTTGTCGGTGGGTAGAGGTCGCGCTTCAAATGGCATGGGATTTCACCCCTACCACTTTCCGCCGCCTATCTACACCGACATTCTAGACTCTGGTCAACTTGGGTTTTCTGCAGGATTGGGTCGGGGATTTTTCTCATGGAGATGGTAATCAACTTATCGCAGTCGGTCCATCGCTGTTAATCAACCAGCGAAAATCACCGTGGAATCATTTTTGTTCTAGCTGATTCGTGGGTGTTCATTCATGTGTCCACAGTGCGAGCACAAATCTGGCAAGTGTGGTCGCGGCCAGTCGGAAACGAAGTTCTATCTCACCATTCCGGATGACTTGAGGGAGCACTCGGTATGTTCAATCTCAACCTACCACGGTCGGCATGGCCTAAATTTGTGAACATATACCATCTGTTGCTACATTATCAATATTTTTGCATCAAATCTTTGGTACATTATCTATTTTTAATTATATATTTTTGTACTTTGCTTTTATCTATGTATTGATCTGTCTGTTATTTCAATATATCTAATTTACGATCTTAATTTTCATTTCAAGTAGTACATCCCTTGCTTTGCAAGAATAGGAGTAGAAGGAAATCTTGGGCTTTACTTTGTTGATGACTCCCAGGATGTCATATTGACAATGCAACATGTACATGCAATGACGGTTAGCGTAAAACTTGATAAATATGGTCACTCCTATTTTAATGTGGACCTTTGAAGAAAAATTTCTAAGTGTTATGAACTGAAAGCTGGCAATAAAATTCTAGTGCGTGCACCACAGCCTGGTCTAATTAACATGCATGTTTACTTCCCCAACGTCATCAGGTGATCAAACTCTGATCGAGGTTAGTGTTGTTTCAACTTTCTCCGTGTTGTCATATTACTTAGCAAAATTGGGGTATTTGTTCTGACTAACTGATCACTATTTAAGCAACCAATTGTGATTTCATTTTCTAAGTCCGTTCCTAGGCAGTAACAAATTATATTTACCAAATTATGTGCACTATATATTCTTCTGCCATGTTAAATAATACATTTCCACCTTTTAAGCAGGATATGTTGGATGCATAGTGAACGATCTGTATGTTACTAAGCGTACCAAATTTTACTGGAAGGACTTGAAGCATGTCATAAACTTTGTTGATAATCTAACAGAGATAGCACATCATACGAACGCTGATTTTGGATGGGATTAATTAAACCTATGATGCGCACATTAAACAAGACCAATTGTGTGCACAAAATGCTGGTAAAAAGTCTTATTTTAATGTTGATGCTCATAAGCTATATATATATATATATATATATATCTTGAACGATATGTTACAATTGGTTTTTATTCTACATTTCGACATAAATTGCCATTGTAGCAGTTCCTGTTTCAATTTCCTAGTGTGGTCGAATTACACTTGTGCCTACTAATAACACCAAAGTGATTGCAAGGTACTGCATTTCCTGCAGAAATGGAACCATTCAAATTAACAAGTTCTCGCTTGTCGTGGCAATGCATCCATATTGGAAAATTGGAGACACTGTTCTACTCATGCTCTACCAAGGCATAGGAGGGCTCTTCCTTTTCATTAACGAGATGTCGATTCGCCGTGATCAAGCTGCTTCCAGTAGGTACTTGTGGTTGTTATCCCTCGGCCTCTTAAAATGTGCTAGCCGTTACTATGTTAAGTATATAGATATGGACCATATGGTTGTTGGCCATTAGCCTCTTAAAATTTGATAGTTGTTACTATGTTAAGTATCTAGATATGGACCATATGGTTGTAAAAACCGTGTTACGAAGATCCTCCTTTTGTCAAATATTGTAACCACTATATAGAGTAGAAATAGAGGAGAATTAGAAATGAGCAGAGAAGAGTAATCATGTGGTTTATTCCTAGTGGTCGCGTCCTATAGTCAGCGTGTGCTCTGTTACCATCTTGTAGCGACAACGATCCCAATGGACCAAAGTCTCTGTGCTTCAGTATCATACCTGGATAGGTAATGCTGACACACACAGTACTCAAGGAATTATAGCAGAGTTCAATCACATACTTATTACATTGAGTCCTCATAAAGAGTATGATTACATAAAAATAGTATGGCTGAAGGCCAACTAAGCTAAATAACTGTGGAAGCTTCGGAGGTAAATGAGTCCATCAACTCCAACGGCATGGCTGAGTGCATGACCACGACCTACCGCACCTTATTCGTCGTCTGAGTGGTCTGCAACATGAGACGTTGCAGCCGTGTAGGTCAGCATATCGAATATGCTGGTAGAGTTACAATGTAAAGCAATGAATGCAAGAACTATATATACATACAATATTTGGCTGGTGGAGGCTCTAAGTTTATTATTTTGCAAAAAAATCTAGCTTTTCCCTACAACAAAGGAATAAATTTGTATTTACTACTCCCAAATTGTACCAATATTTGAGAAGGTTCCTCCAACTCAAATCCCAATTAAACAAGTATCATCATTAAACCCAATTCAATTAATTAAAGAGTGATGAGATCAACAACAATATCCAATTCCAGATACTCAAGACGTCCATAACTGGGGACACGACTAACCATGCTTAGTTTATACACTCTGCAGAGGTTGTGCACTTCTCCCCACGAGACTCGACCGCATCCATGATCAGAAGATTGAGACATGGTCTTTTTGAAGCATTAACTCTCTTCTCCGGGCAGACCGGTACACCTACTTTCCCCTACATCTGCTAGTCCACCTCTTCGAGAGCTCATACAACTTACTCAACTATGACAGAGCCCATAATGACTTGTGGCTGCATATGGAAGTTTCTCGGCATGAAATACTATCTGATCCCTTTGAGCCTGGGTGGCGAACCGAGGAAAATCACAAGGGTACTCCGGGATTTCCCAAATGGATAAACATTGGATTCTCTAGGTGCCCCAACCAATCCACCCAGATGTGTATTAAAGTTGCCACCTTAATGTTATCCAAGATTAATAACACTCACAACTTCCATGTGTATCACGATCCAATCCCTGTCTACGATCATGGATAAGCAATAATCGAGCATAACATATATTCCCGGGCTGATCAAAAAGGTATTAGGTTCCTACCTCAAGTACTACACCAAACCACATGTTCCCAATCCTACTCATGCAAATATTTGAGGAGCAATACTATTGCATAGTAAAAATTGGGTATATAAGAGTATGATCAAAGTGTAACTTGCCCTGCTGACAACCTGCAAACTCTACAAATTCATAGTAACAAGCTTCGCTCTCCTTTAAATCTAGCATAGACAAACAGTAGCATACATAAACAATCACTCAATCGAAACAAAGAGAAACCAAGAAAAGATCCAAATAAAACTTGAAACAAGCAAATGACTAAACTAAACATAAAACAAAACCTGACAGAATTATTTTGAGGTGTATTAGATCTTAACAGTAGGTACAAGTGATTAGCTATGATCTGCAAAAAGAATCAACTCAAACGGATATAGGAAACTCAAGATACAAACGAAACAAGATCGATTACTAATCAGAACTAAACTCAAATTTTATATTGTCAAAAGCATGTTCAAGTTGGTTTACTAGAAAGAAGAGATCGTTATGAAGATTTAAGCGTTGGTTTCATCTAATTTGGACAAACGAGCAAAAAGTTACGCTAGTTTTAAAATCAGGGGCTAAATCACGATAAAACTTAGTAGAGGATAGGTCCCTAGCCGAAAATAAAACTAAAAAGAAAAATCTATAATATGAACGTTCGCTAACAGAAATAAACAAACGAATTCGTTCATTAGAAATGATCTAACGGGTGAACATTCACTAACTAACTAAAAATAAAAATGAAAAACCGATCTAACCTAATAAACCGAACTAAACTGAGAAAACCAGAGAAAAACCGAACGGGTTTTACCTCTCAATGCAGCGACGAGGTCGGCGTCGGCGGCGGCGTTCGGCGGGAGAGGCGAGGCGGCAGCGACGCAGGGCAATGGAGGCAAGACACGCAGCAGCGGCAGGCAGCGGCGGTGAGCAAAAGCGGCGGCGGCTCGGCTTGGCGGCGGTGGCTGCGGAGGCGGAGGTGGCGATTGTGACGAGGTGGGCGGCGGCGGGGCTCCGTTTATAAAGGCCCGAGGGGCCTCGGCTTGCAAAGGGAGCCATGGCGGCGAGTCCATCCCGGACTCCCCTCGCCGGAGTCCGGCGCCAGCACGGGGCGGCGATGGCGGTTGGCGGCGGCTGGGCTTGGCCCGGCTCGGCTGGGCCGGCCCAGTTAGGTCGCACATAGTTTTTTTAAAATGATTTCCGTAAAGAAAAATCCTAATAATAAATAAATAAATATCTAAAAATTCCAGAAACAATTTTCACCGTCCAAACCTAATATTTGGGACAAGATGAACATTTTCCTGCACTAAATGCAATTTTTAAAAATGCATGTTCTTCTCCAATTCAAATAAAACTGCAAATAAAATAATAATTTAATTTCAAAATTTCTTTTCCAATTTCTTTCCTCTGTTGATGATGTCATTTTATCTTTTCTCATTATTTTTTATTGGAAATAATTGGAAAGAAATTATTGAAAATCAAATTGATCCTTTTTTCAATTTTGAAATAAATTCAAATATGAATTTTTTGAAACGTCCAACTCTCTCATTGGGTCCTTGAGTTGCTTAAGATTTCTAGGATCACAACCAAATGCAAATAAAATTTGATATGCATATGATGATCTATGTATAACATCCAAATTGAAAATTGGGATGTTACAAACCTACCACCCTTAAGATGAATCTCGCCCTCGAGATTCGGGTTGGTCAGCAAAAAGGTTTGGGTGGTCCTTACGGTGGCTTCCTCCTCGGTATGGTGGCTCCACTAAACTTTGCAAAACTTGATAACCTTGCAGCGAGTAACACGGCTTGAAAACTCGAGAATCTTGACTGGCTTTTCTTCATAGGTCAGATCACTATCCAATTGAATTGCTTCCAATGGTACTGTATCTCTCAAAGGAATGTCA
Source organism: Triticum dicoccoides (assembly GCF_002162155.2). Classification (NCBI taxonomy): domain Eukaryota; kingdom Viridiplantae; phylum Streptophyta; class Magnoliopsida; order Poales; family Poaceae; genus Triticum; species Triticum dicoccoides. The sequence continues at coordinate 223,899,291 of NC_041387.1, read as the reverse complement.
GCCATCTCAGTGTGGCACTTTTTCAACTGGGAAACGTGAAACACATCATGAACTCCTAACAATCCTTCAGGTAATTCCAACTTGTACGCAACTTCTCCTATGCGTTCCAAAACTCTGTATGGTCCCACAAAACGTGGTGCTAACTTTCCATTGACTCCGAAACGTTTAACTGCTCTAAGTGGGGACACATGAAGATATTCTCTTTCTCCGACTTCGTAGGCTACCCCTTGCATTTAGTATACGCATAACTCTTCTGCCTGGATTGGGCTACCTTGAGTCTGTCTTGAATCAACTTAACTTTCTCCTCAGAAACTTTGATTAAGTCTGGTCCGAACAACTGTCAGTCTCCAACTTCATCCCACGATAATGGTATAACACCCACGATGCGGCTATATCTCCCACGTGTCGAAGCACGACTTAGAGGGATAACCACATTGTGGTTTTGTTGCAAGAAGGGTCATCTTCACACAATCCCATGTAATGAACAAGACTGGGATAAAGAGTTGGCTTACAATCGCCACTTCACACAATGAACATATAATTCATACATCATTCAGAGTACACACATATAGTCCGACTACGGACGAAGCCAAAAGAAAAAGAAGATAACCCAACTGCTAGATCCCTGATCGTCCCAACTGGGCTCCACTACTGATCAACATGAAACGAAACATAGCAACGACCAATATCTTCGTTGAGCTCCCATCTGAGCTCGGTTGCATCATCTGCACTGGTATCATCGGAACCAGCAACTGTTGTGATAGTATTTGGTGAGTCACGAGGACTCAGCAATCTCAAAACCCGCGAGATCAAGACTATTTAAGCTTATGGGAAAGGAAGGGGTAAAGTGGTGAGGTTGCAGCAGCGACTAAGCATATATGGTGGCTGACATACGCAAATAAGAGCGAGAAGAGAGCAAATGGAACGGTCGTGAACTAGCAATGATACAGAAGTGATCCTGAACTCCTACTTACGTCAAACATAACCCAAAACCGTGTTCACTTCCCGGACTCCGCCGAAAAGAGACCATCACGGCTACACACGCGGTTGATGCGTTTTAGTTCGAATCTGGTGTCAAGTTCTCTACAACCGGACATTAACAAATTCCCATCTGCCTCATAACCGCGGGCACGGCTTTCGAAAGATAATATACCCTGCAGGGGTGTCCCAACTTAGCCCATCACAAGCTCTCACGGTCAACGGATATACCTTCTCCCGGGAAGACCCGATCAGCCTCGGAATCCCGGTTCGCAAGACATTTCGACAATGGTAAAACAAGACCAGCAAAGCCGCCCGATGCGCCGACAAATCCCGATAGGAGCTGCACATATCTCGTTTGCAGGGCACACCGGATGAGACATCATACGAGTAAAACCAGCCCTCAAGTTTCCCTGAGGTGGCCCTGCAGTCTATTCAGTTCGGACCAACACTCGAAGGAGAACTAGCCCGGGGGGGTTAAAATAAAGATGACCCTTGAGTCTTCAGAACCCAAGGGAAAAAGGCTTAGGTGGGAAATGGTAAAACCAAGGTTGGGCCTTGCTGGAGGAGTTTTATTCAAAGCGAACTGTCAAGGTGGTCCCATAAATCACCCAACCGCGTAAGGAACGCAAAATCCAGGAACATAACACCGGTATGACGGAAACTAGGGCGGCAAGAGTGGAACAAAACACCAGGCAAAAGGCCGAGTCTTCCACCCTTTACCAAGTATATAGATTCATTAATTAAATAAGAGATATTGTGATATCCCAAAATAATCCTGTCCATCATGGAGCAATCTTCAACTTCACCTGCAACTAACAACGCTATAAGAGGGGCTGAACAAAGCGGTAACATAGCCAAACAACGGTTTGCTAGGAAGGGTGAAAAGGTTAGAGGCTGACATGGCAATATGGGAGGCATGGTAAACAAGTGATAGGTAGCGCAGGATAGCGATAGAACGAAGCAACTAGCAAGCAAAGATAGAAGTGATATCGAGGGTAAAGGTCATCTTGCCTGAAATCCCGCAAGGAAGAAGAACGAGTCCATGAAGAAGACAAACGGACGTAGTCGAACGAATCCTCACAACTCCGGAATGAAACCGAAGCTAACGAGGGAAGCAAACCGGAAAGAAGCAAACAACATGGTAAACACACAAGCATAAACATGGCATGATGCACAATCAAGTATGATGCATGTCCGGTTTAATGAGGCATGGCATGGCAAAGTGCTCAAAATATACTACAAAATAAGTGGAGCTCAATATGCAACGAGTTGCATATTGACGAAACACCACATCAATTATTTAGTTCTCTCTCGGTTATGAACACAACAATATTAAATGTTGTTAACCATGGCAAGGGGTGGATCATAAGTAAACTAACTATTTCGGAAACAACAAACAACAATTCCGAAAATCCCCACATGTCATTTAGCAATTAAAGCAAACAACAATTTCAAGCATTTAAATGTTGTTATCATGATGCGGATGACATATACAAGTTTTATGCAATTTTATGAAAATGTTGACATCTAATATGATAGGGAGCATTTGGTCACCATGGCGGAACAAAAAGGGTGCCACGGCAGCGAAACAAAAATGGTGCCACGGCAACATATCCGAAAATGATGCCACGGCAACATATCGGTTCCGGTAGCTCACGGAGATACCGATGCAAAAGGAGGTGTGCGGATGTGTGCAACAGGCTAGAGATGGTGGGGTGCTCCTGGATTCCGGGTTCCCACCGAACGGTGGCATGGCAAAAGAGGGGCATCGCAAGGACGATTCGATCACGATGCAAAACTCGAGCATCTCATACAACCAAGCATGCATTCGTTCCACGGTTGCTCGTCTCGGGGCTTATACCTTTGAAGCGTGCGTTTTCGGGGTGGATCAAGTTCGTAGAGGGAAGTAGACGTTCACGCGATGTAGTGGAAGTAGTTGTACACATTGCGACGGTAGTGGAAGTAGACGTTCACGGGTCGTCGTGGGAAGTAGTCGTTCTCGTGGCGGTAGAGGTACTCGCGATCTTGGCAACGGTAGTCGTACACGTTCATTTCGTAGATGTCCGGGGTCGTTGGTAGAGGAAGTAGTGGTACACGGCCGTAGATGTACTTGGCGATCCGAAGGGGTACTTGTACTCGCATTGTCGTGGAAGTAGTCGTTTGGGCTCCCGTGCGGACTTGGTGGTGGTGTACTTGGCAAATCCACGTAGTCGTAGACAGGTAGAAGAGGAACTTGATGCATCCAAACGGAGCGAGCAACACAAAAGGCCTCGGGTCTTGGCAGCAAGGCATCGCAAAAGGGGCTGGCACGAGCAAGGCAAGGCAGCAGCATGGGCATGGCTGCTACTTGAGTCCCAGGCAGAGGGCGGCTGGGGTTGGGAACGGGCGCCGGAGCGATGACGAGCCGAAGGATGGCGAGGAAGAGGGAGCTCCTCTCCCTAGCACGAGGAGGGAGGCAAGAAGGGGCACAAGAAGAAGTGTAAAGAACGAGAGTTGTTGAAACTAGCATATTGGAAGATTAATCGGCCAAAATAACCATGAGCAGCCACAATATTATAAGTTTCTTCCTCTTGACCAAATTTGTAACCCTCATTAGCAGATTCATTTTAAGTAGTTTCCCTGATCAAACTAGAGGTTACCAAGGAACCATGCATAGCACTGAATAGGGAACCGCCGAATACACCAGCTACACCTAACATGTGGAATGGATGCATAAGGATGTTGTGCTCTGCCTGGAATACAATCATAAAGTTGAAAGTACCAGAGATTCCTAAAGGCATACCATCAGAAAAGCTTGAGGAGGTCCCCGGAGAAGCTCAGCCTGATTCGGCAGCGGCGGCGGGCTCCGGTGGTCGACGGGGAGGCGCGAAGGCGGCGTGGCCATGGACGACGGCGAGGAGGGTTGAGGGCGGCGGTGCTCCTGGTCGCAGCGACCGGAGGGGCGACGGGGCATGGTTGTGGGGTGGAGGAGGCGCTCGAGGAGGAGGCCGAGGGGACGGGACGAGGGCGCGGTGCTACTCTCTCTCTCTGCGATGGCGCATCGAGGGAGGAGGGGATCGAGCAGGGCTCGGGCGCAGGTTCTGGCGGCGCGAGGGGAGAAGGCGCTCGAGGAGAGATGGGGATCGGCGCTGCGTGGGAACGAGGAGGAGGAGGAGATGGATCGAGGGAGAGATACGGGAGGATCGTGGGATCCTCTCCCTGGCGACGTGCGTGTGTGGCGGCGGGCAGGGAACGAGAGGGAGAGATGGGATCGAGCGGAGCGTTGGGTGCGGCTAGGGTTAGCAGCGGGCACTGCGGCTGGGCCTTCGGCCGGCTTAGGTAGTGGGCTGCGGTTGGTGGGCTGAAGAGGTGGGCTGGCCTGGGCTGCGGATGGGCCTAGATGGCTTGCTGGGCTCTCCTCTCCCTCTCTCTTATTTTCTAAAACAGAAATAACAAAGAAGAACAGAAGAAGGAAGGAGGTGTCGGGGAAGAAGTTGGACACGTGGATAATTTTCCTGGACTCACAAAAATATGCTCGTTCCAAGAAAAATAGAAAGGCCATGATTGAAATATTTAAATTCAAACTCATTTGAATTTAATTCAAATGGGTTTGAACTAGGACTTGATAAAAGGAAGGTCCAAAAATGTTTGGATTTTTGATGGAGCTACGGAAAATGGCAAAAGAATTATTGACACGGTTTGAGAGCCAAAACTTGAAGAAGAAAAGGCCAAGGGAGTTAATATGCAAGTGGGTTCATGGGTGATTCCAAAACAATGGAATATTTTATAATATCTCCCTAAATATCGGGAGGGTATGTTATAAAGAGAAGTCACCCTTCCCTCGATTTAAATGGATCGAAGATCCATACAATTTATTTAGTTGATTTTTTAAAATTAATGAAATGATGGCATGATGAAACGATGCAATGCAAGAGATGACATGATGCAATGCAACAAGCAAATAAAACACACGGCGAAACTCGGAATAGCTGGAAGTCTTCTCGAGCGTCGGTCTTGGGGCGTTACAACACTCCACCACTACAAGAGGATCTCGTCCCGAGATCTAGAATGGCACCGGAGAGAAAACGGAAGAGGAAGAGAAGAGGTAAAGCTAAGTTGCTTCTTTGACGGACGAGTGAAATCACGAACCTTGAGAGGTTGAAAAGTTGAAAGAAAGAACACAACGGAGTTGAACACAATTGAGACCACTTCGGTAGAAAATAGAAAGAAGGAACACCATGTGAACCTTGGAGGTTGCAAAGCTATGAATGACGAGCACAATGAGCAAGAAGGAATTGAAACCACTCTGGTTGAAACGAGATAAGAATGAATAAGAATGATATAATTTTGGCAGCACTCCGACTGTAAATGGAAGGAATTGAACATGAACTTGACAAAACGACGTGATGGGTGAAGAGCACAACATCACAATGCCTCCGGAAGAAAGAATAGAAGATAGATCATTGGAATAACAGAATGGAGAACAAAATGCCAACTTCTGCCACAAATAAGCTTGGAAAGCATCCTTGCAAAGAAGAATTGAACGGAGTTGTTGGAAAACCAACAACAAAAAGCACAAGCTTGTTGTGGGCTTATGGCAAACATCTCAAAATGACGAGGTGAAAACCGGCCACTAACGGAAACAATTGCTTGCTTGAGATCAACGAAGAGATGAAAAACCTCTTTCACCGAGAAGGATATGGAGAAAGCTTGGATAATTGATAAGCACCATAATAGCAACATTCCTTAGGGAAGGCTTTAGGTGAAATCTATACCAAGATAACTCCAACGAAGAGATTGATGGATTTAAAATACCTCATTCTTGACAGCACGTGAATCGCGAAACAAGAATGGAAATTGTCAAGAATGATATAACACCATCTCAAAAGATAAGGTAGGAGAATTGCACTTTGGAATGCAAGATGAAGAATGCTTGAACGCCTCAAAACAAAACATGTGTTGAGCACCATGTTTATTTTTAGAGTATAGCTTGGCGGATCTTAGCTTCAAGAGAAATCTTGAAGAACAAATCAAGAATTAAAGGAATCCTTGATGAACAACCATGTTGAGCCTCCATGAAGAACTCCGATAATAAAAGGATGATAGAAAGAAAGAGAAGTTGAAAACACAAGGTGAAGCCTTGCGGTGATTTAGATGAAGCTTCGCGACGATATAACCGAGAAAACTTGGAACTCCAGAAAAAGAAAATATGAAACACTAGAGCCGAGAATTACTTCATCATGAACAATCTCCGGAAGAAAAGAATTGAGTCACCTCGAGGAAATAAGAATAAGATTTATTGTATGCTTATCCTTCATCAAATTAAATTGATGACAAGCAATGGATTGGGCATACTACTTATTCCCGTAGAAAGGATTAAAAGAGATATAGCGCAAGCTTGAGAAGGTATTGATGGAACCACCGGTGGGATTTGGAAACAACGAATGAATTGATATGATAAGAAAGGAAGAGAAATCTTGAACGAACCACCGTAAGAATTGAAAATGAAAGTAGCAAAGGCACAATTCACCGGGAAGAATTGGAAAATGAATGAAGATACTTGACAGAATTTAGATACAAGAGAACGAAGAGATCATGAACTGATTAGAGGAAATTTGAACGATGCACGGGTAAGATTTGGAGAACGATAGCTACACGCTGAGAATGAAGAATTCTGAGATGATGGCTCCAGAGAATGAAACTGAAAAGACTCCTGAAATGCCCCGGATGGGTGAAAAGAATTCTCACAATCGAAAACAATTATGAGAGGATGGTATAAAGCTAGAACCATGAATCTCTGGAAGAACGGGTAAGTATTTAAGAGGAACTCTTCTTCAGTCTTCAAAATTCGAGAATGATGATGAGAAACACTACCATGAATTGTTGAGACACTCCGGAAGGAGTAAAAGAAAAATGGTTGAGCCAAAAATGAAAAGAATTTGAAAACAAACTTGGAGAAGGCATGTGACTGATGAAAATTCATTCTTACGTCAAACTCTGAAAAGAATTTGGAATAGCTCCGGAATAATTAGAAGAGTCAGGTAAGATCCTGGGAAAAGACCTGTGGGTTAGGGCCCACTCAAAAGAAAACACCGTTGAACGATTTTGAAGAGAGATTGCGCCGTTTGATTTAAATGGCTTGAACGAGATATCAACCTCGATATAACTTGAAAAGATTAAGAATGGAAACATGAATCTTCTGAGATATCTCCAACACTCCGGAACAAATGAATAGCAAGAGGTGAGTGATTGAGAGGTGCACTGGCATAAGAAAGCATTTGAAACGAGGAAAGGATATGATCGACAAAGCTTGAATTGAATCCACCAGAGAAGAAAAGAATGAAAAATGATGAACCTGAAACTCCGTTAGTATCTTCTTTAGAATCACCGGATAAGAACATTGACGGAAAAGAATGGAGAGACTTCCCATCAATAAAAGGATATATGATCAAGAAATCTGAGTCCTTGAAGAAAAAGGGTGGGAGGGTGGGGAAAACAAAGACAACTTGGGATGAACGAAACAAACACCGTTGAGAAAACTTAGAATTGATCTTGCGGATGGGGAGAATGATGGGATCATCTCGAAGAGAAGCGCACCGGTTGGAAAAGAATTAACATGACAACCTCAATGATCAAAAGGATTAGTATTCACATAGCAATATGAAAACACCGTTTAGTAAAGGTATGGATTCAACATTTGACTTTGAAGCAACTCGAATAACACAAATAAAACAAAACAAAGGATTTGGCTTGCAGAATAAGCAGGAACAAACATATGATAGAGATTTCGTTCGAAGTTTTCATGGTGGGGCCCACACGGGCTCGATTGTATAGCACCATCATGTACAAGGCAGTGCACATGACATACGAAGTGTCCCCGAACCAGCATAGCCAAGGGTTCTTTAAGACACAATGAGAGCACTGTAAAAACGACCGTGGAAAGGCGGACCACTAGACCTCGAACCCCAATCTCATATCATGCATCTGTCGAAAAGATATTCTAGGAGCTACTTGAATTCCCACCTATAAAACTCCCGAAACTTTCTGGTTATGCAATCTGGTGTTGGGGATACAGGGGAAGCAATTTATATCTCACCCAAACTAACAATCCCTACATCCAGCTGTATCCATCCGTCAACACATAACCAAGAAACCTTCGGAAATCGTGTACCTCAACCTTCGAAAAGCATCCGTTATACGAGTTATGGCAATACTCCCGAACTCCCGCCCCAGTACTGGGTGGCGTCGAGGTTATCTCACCAACAACTGCATTAAAGAGATTTTCGATGTCAGCAAAACTCAGGTATTCTAGAACTGCAACGATAAAATTATGACGACAACACCTCAGAGCTCAACTCCCCGGGTCAAAGCCACATAATAGACAGGAGGCACCAAGAACAATGTTCTCGTCACAAAACCATCGGAACGATTCCAAGATAGCCGCGTGATCCTAAAAAAAAGATTTAGTGACATTTGAGGAGAGGAAAGTCAAAACATCTACGTCACGAGATCTCACCAGAGCGACGAAGGGACTGAGGAGTAGAAAGAATCCTACTCTCCGATATATATAATCCTAAGACTCAAAACATTTTTTGATCTAGACTCAACAACGCTAGCAAACAATCAAGCAGGGGGATCCTAAGTCGGGGATGGTTCTGATTACCAACTTATAACACCCACGATGCGGCTATATCTCCCACGTGTCGAAGCACGAGTTAGAGGCATAACCGCATTGTGGTTTTGTCGCAAGAAGGGTCATCTTCACACAATCCCATGTAATGAACAAGACTGGGATAAAGAGTTGGCTTACAATCGCCACTTCACACAATGAACATATAATTCATACATCATTCAGAGTACACACATATAGTCCGACTACGGACGAAGCCAAAAGAAAAAGAAGATAACCCAACTGCTAGATCCCTGATCGTCCCAACTGGGCTCCACTACTGATCAACATGAAACGAAACATAGCAACGACCAATATCTTCGTTGAGCTCCCATCTGAGCTCGGTTGCATCATCTGCACTGGTATCATCGGAACCTGCAACTGTTGTGATAGTATCTGGTGAGTCACGAGGACTCAGCAATCTCAAAACCCGCGAGATCAAGACTATTTAAGCTTACGGGAAAGGAAGGGGTAAAGTGGTGAGGTTGCAGCAGCGACTAAGCATATATGGTGGCTGACATACGCAAATAAGAGCGAGAAGAGAGCAAATGGAATGGTCGTGAACTAGCAATGATCAAGAAGTGATCCTGAACTCCTACTTACATCAAACATAACCCAAAACCGTGTTCACTTCCCGGACTCCGCCAAAAAGAGACCATCACGGCTACACACGCGGTTGATGCATTTTAGTTCAGATCTGGTGTCAAGTTCTCTACAACCGGACATTAACAAATTCCCATCTGCCTCATAACCGCGGGCACGGCTTTTGAAAGATAATATACCCTGCAGGGGTGTCCCAACTTAGCCCATCACAAGCTCTCACGGTCAACGAAGGATATACCTTCTCCCGGGAAGACCCGATCAGCCTCGGAATCCCGGTTCGCAAGACATTTCGACAATGGTAAAACAAGACCAGCAAAGCCGCCCGATGCATCGACAAATCCCGATAGGAGCTGCACATATCTCGTTCTCAGGGCACACCGGATGAGACATCCTACGAGTAAAACCAGCCCTCAAGTTTCCCCGAGGTGGCCCCGCAGTCTACTCAGTTCGGACCAACACACGAAGGAGCACTGGCCCGGGGGGGTTAAAATAAAGATGACCCTTGAGTCTGCAGAACCCAATTGAAAAGGCTTAGGTGGTAAATTGTAAAACCAAGGTTGGGCCTTGCTGGAGGAGTTTTATTCAAAGCGAACTGTCAAGGGGGTCCCATAAATCACCCAATCGCGTAAGGAACGCAAAATCCGAGAACATAACACCGGTATGACGGAAACTAGGGTGGCAAGAGTGGAACAAAACACCAGGCAAAAGGCTGAGTCTTCCACCCTTTACCAAGTATATAGATGCATTAATTAAATAAGAGATATTGTGATATCCCAAAATAATCCTGTCCATCATGGAGCAATCTTCAACTTCACCTGCAACTAACAACGCTATAAGAGGGGCTGAGCAAAGCGGTAACATAGCCAAACAACGGTTTGCTAGGAAGGGTGAAAAGGTTAGAGGCTGACATGGCAATATGGGAGGCATGGTAAACAAGTGACAGGTAGCGCAGGATAGCGATAGAACGAAGCAACTAGCAAGCAAAGATAGAAGTGATATCGAGGGTAAAGGTCATCTTGCCTGAAATCCCGCAAGGAAGAAGAACGAGTCCATGAAGAAGACAAACGGACGTAGTCGAGCGAATCCTCACAACTCCGGAACGAAACCGAAGCTAACGAGGGAAGCAAACCAGAAAGAAGCAAACAACATGGTAAACACACAAGCATAAACATGGCATGATGCACAATCAAGTATGATGCATGTCCGGTTTAATGAGGCATGGCATGGCAAAGTGCTCAAACAATACTACAAATTAAGTGGAGCTCAATATGCAACGAGTTGCATATTGACGAAACACCACATCAATTATTTAGTTCTCTCTCGGTTATGAACACAACAATATTAAATGTTGTTAACCATGGCAAGGGGTGGAGCATAAGTAAACTAACTATTTAGGCAAGTTTAAATGAGGCCAGAAACAACAAACAACAATTCCGGAAATCCCCACATGTCATTTAGCAATTAAAGCAAACAACAAATTTAAGCATTTAAATGTTGTTATAATGATGCGGATGACATATACAAGTTTTATGCAATTTTATGAAAATGTTGACATCTAATATGATAGGGAGCATTTGGTCACCATGGCAGAACGAAAAGGGTGCCACGGCGGCGAAACAAAAATGGTGCCACGGCAACATATCCGAAAATGAAGCCACGGCAACATATCGGTTCCGGTAGCTCACGGAGATACCAGTGCAAAAGGAGGCATGCGGATGTGTGCAACATGCTAGAGATGGTGGGGTGCTCCTGGATTTCGGGTTCCCACCGAACGGTGGCATGGCAAAAGAGGGGCATCGCAAGGACGATTCGATCACGATGCAAAACTCGAGCATCTCATACAACCAAGCATGCATTTGTTCCACGATTGATCGTCTCGGGGCTTATACCTTTGAAGCTTGCGTTTTCGGGGTGGATCAAGTTCGTAGAGGGAAGTATACGTTCACGTGATGTAGTGGAAGTAGTTGTACACGTTGCGACGGTAGTGGAAGTAGACGTTCACGGGTCGTCGTGGGAAGTAGTCGTTCTCGTGGCGGTAGAGGTACTAGCGATCTTGGCAACGGTAGTCGTACACGTTCGTTTCGTAGATGTCCGGGGTCGTCGGTAGAGTAAGTAGTGGTACACGGCCGTAGATGTACTTGGCGATCCAAAGGGGTACTTGTACTCGCATCGTCGTGGAAGTAGTCGTTTGGGCTCCCGTGCGGACTTGGTGGTGGTGTACTTGGTGAATCCACGTAGTCGTACACAGGTAGAAGAGGAACTTGATGCATCCAAACGGAGCAACACAAAAGGCCTCGGGTCTTGGCAGCAAGGCATCGCAAAAGGGGCTGGCGCGAGCAAGGCAAGGCAGCAGCATGGGCATGGCTGCTACCTGAGTCCCAGGCAGAGGGCGGCCGGGGCTGGGAACGGGTGCCGGAGCGATGACGAGCCGAAGGATGGCGAGGAAGAGGGAGCTGCTCTCCCTGGCACGAGGAGGGAGGCGAGAAGGGGCGCAGAGGAGGTCCCCGGCGAAGCGGAGCCAGATTCGGCAGCGGCGGTGGGCTCTGGTGGTCGACGGGGAGGTGCGAAGGCAGCATGGCCATGGACGACGGCGAGGAGGGTTGAGGGCGGCGGCGCTCCTGGTCGCAGTGACCGGAGGGGCGACGGGGCATGGTTGCGGGGTGGAGGAGACGCCCGAGGAGGAGGCCGAGGGGACGGGACGAGGGCGCGGCGCTCCTCTCTCTCTCTCTGCGATGGCGCATCGAGGGAGGAGGGGATCGAGCAGGGCTCGGGTGCAGGTTCTGGCGGCGCGAGGGGAGAAGGCGCTGGAGAGATGGGGATCGGTGCTTCGTGGGAACGATGAGGAGGAGGAGATGGATCAAGGGAGAGATACGGGAGGATCGTGGGATCCTCTCCCTGGCGACGTGCGTGTGTGGCGGCGGGCAGGGAACGAGAGGAAGAGATGGGATCGAGCGGAGCGTTGAGGGCGGCTAGGGTTAGCAGCAGGCACTGCGGCTGGGCCTTGGGCCGGCTTAGGTAGTGCGCTACGGTTGGTGGGCTGGCCTGGGCTGCGGATGGGCCTAGATGGCCTGCTGGGCTCTCCTCTCCCTCTCTCTTATTTTCTAAAACAGAAAATAACAAAGAAGAAAAGAAGAAGGAAGGAGGTGTCGGGGAAGAAGTTGGACACGTGGATAATTTTCCTGGACTCACAAAAATATGCTCGTTCCAAGAAAAATAGAAAGGCCATGATTGAAATATTTAAACTCAAACTCATTTGAATTTAATTCAAATGGGTTTGAACTAGGACTTGATAAAAGGAAGGTCCAAAAATGTTCGGATTTTTGATGGAGCTCCGGAAAATGGCACAAGAATTATTGACACGGTTTGAGAGCTAAAACTTGAAGAAGAAAAGGCCAAGGGAGTTAATATGCAAGTGGGTTCATGGGTGATTCCAAAACAATGGAATATTTTATAATATCTCCCTAAATATCGGGAGGGTATGTTATAAAGAGAAGTCACCCTTCCCTCGATTTAAATGGATCGAAGATCCATACAATTTATTTAGTTGAGTTTTTAAAATTAATGAAATGATGGCATGATGAAACGATGCAGTGCAAGAGATGACATGATGCAATGCAACAAGCAAACAAAACACATGGCGAAACTCGGAATAGCTGGAAGTCTTCTCGAGCGTCGGTCTTGGGGCGTTACAAATGGTGTCCTACACCTCCTTTCGTACAAGGCTTTGAAAGGGGCCATCTTCAAACTAGCTTGGTAACTGTTGTTATAGGAGAACTCTGCATAGGGCAAATTGTCATCCCAACTAGATCAATAATCTAGCGCACAAGCTCTCAACATGTCCTCCAGAATCTGATTCACTCTTTCGGTCTGTCCATCTGTCGGTGGATGAAAGGCTGTACTGAACTCTAGCCTGGTACCCAAAGTTTCATGTAACTGATTCCAAAACTTTGAAGTAAATTGTGTTCCTCTATCAGATACTATGGTACTCGGAACTCCATGCAGACATACGATCCTGGTCATGTATATCTTTGCCAACTTAGCACTCGTATAAGTTGTCTTAACAGGGATGAAATGAGCTACTTTCGTCCAGCGATCAACTACAACCCAGATAGAGTCATAGCCTGAACGAGTCCTGGGTAGTCAAGTGATAAAATCCATGCCAAGTTTATCCCACTTCCATTGGGGTATTGGCAAAGGTTGTAATAATCCTGTTGGTTTCTGATGCTCAGCCTTAACTCTCTGACATACATCTCATACTACTACATATTCTGCAATATCTTTCTTCATCCTATCCACCAGAGACTTTCCTTCAAATCCAGATACATCTTGGTGTTTCCTAGGTGAATCGAGTAAGGTGAATTGTGAGCCTCCTGAAGAATCAACTTCCTGATCTCAAGGTCATTAGGCACATAGATACGATCCTCACACCATAAAGTGTCAGTCTCATCCTCACGAAATCCTTGAGCCTTCCCTTAACCCATCCTTTCCTTTATCTCAGCAATCTCCTTGTCCGTCTTCTGGGCTTCTCTAATCTTACCCATAAAAGTGTACTAAATTTCCAATGCTGCAACATAACCTCTCGGAACTGTCTCCAAGCATAGCTCTCGAAGGTAGTCGGCTAGCTCCTTAGGTAATCCTCCGGTTATGAGCGTGTTAACATAACTCTTGCGGCTCAACGCATCTCCTGCGACATTGGCCTTTCCTGGATGATAATGCAATATCATGTCAATCCTTTATGAGCTCCAACCATCTCCTTTAGCTAAGGTTCAACTCATTCTGTGTGAATATGTACTTCAACCCCTTATGATCTATGTAAACAACACAACGGTTACCAATGAGAAAATGTCTCCATGTCTTGAGCGCATGCACTACGGCTGCTAACTCCAAATCATGCGTAGCATAATTCAACTCATGAGGTTGAAGCTGTCGTGAGGCATATGAAACAACTCTTCCATCCTGCATAAGCACACCTCCAAGTCCTCGACGTGAAGCATCGCAATACACTTGGAAATCCTTGCGTATGTCTGGGAGAATCAACACTGGGGCTATAACCAAACATTTCTTCAACTCCTGGAAACTAGCCTCACAATCCTCAGTCCATTTAAACTTGGTGTCCTTCTTCAATAACTCCCTCATTGGCTTTGCAATCTTGGAAAAAATCTCAATAAATCTTTGATAGTAACCTGCGAGTCCAAGAAAACTTCCAACCTCTCCCATTGAGGTTGGAGCCAACCATTCAGTGACAGAAGCAACCTCGGTAGGGTGTACTGCTATTCCTTCTCCGGATATAACATGTCCGAGAAATCGAACTTCCTTCAGCCAAAACTCACATTTGGTGAACTTGGCATAAAACTGATGTTCCTTGAGCTTCTCGAGAACCAAACGCAAATGTTCCTTTTGCTCTTGATCATTCTTCGAGTAGACCAAAATGTCATTAATGAACACCACGACAAACTTATCCAAAAACTCCATGAACACCTTGTTCATCATGCTCATGAAATAGGCAAGGGCATTAGTCAATCCGGATGACATAACTGTATACTCATATAACCCATACCTCATGGTAAAAGTTGTCTTAGGTATATCCTGCTCTCGGATCTTCAATTGGTGATAACCTGATCAAAGATCAATCTTGGAGAAGACCTTAGCTCCATGAAGCTGGTCAAACAAATCATTGATCATCGGCAGAGGGTATTTGTTCTTGATCGTCACCTCATTCAGTGTGCGATAATCAAAAATAATCCTCAAAGATCCATCTTGCTTCTCAACTAGAAGCTCTAGGGCTCCCCAAGGTGATGAGCTTGGTCAAATGTAACCTTTCTCCAGTAACTCTTTAATCTGCTTCTTAGTTTCCTCTAGATCATTTGCGGGCATCTGATACGGTCTCTTGGATATTGGTTCGGTGCCTGGCAATAACTCAATCAAAAACTCAATGTCTCGATATGGTGGCATGCCCGGTAACTCCTCCAGAAATACATCGGGGCAATCCTTCACCACTGGTACTTCCTCCTGAACAACTCATGATAAGGAATTCACCTGAGTCCTCCTCGGCGCATGCCTAGACACATACTTGATCCTCTTTCCTTCCGAGGTGGTGAGAAGAATTGACTTACTGGTGCAATCGATGTTTCCCTCATACTTGGATAGCCAATCCATTCCTAGTATCACATCCAATCCTTGTGACTCCAGGACAATCAAGTCGGTGGGGAAAGCATGTCTACCTACTGGCAACTAATAGCATCCCCTACTAGCCATATACTCCGCTCCTGGGAACTTACTAACATAGGAGACTTAAGGGCTACTGTTGGCAACTTATACTGATCCACAAATCCCCTTGATATGAATGAATGAGGTGCACCAGTATCAAAAAGAACAAGTGATGTAAACGCATTAAACAAAAACTTACCAACTACTCCGTCGGGTTGATCCTCAATCTCCTCCACACTAACGTGGTTCACCTGACCTTTGGTGAAGGGGTTGGGCTTCTTTGCAGAAATTCCATTGCCATTTCCATTCTTTACTTAAGGACATTCAGTGGCATAATGTTCGGTCTTCCCGCACTTGAAACAAGTAATGTGGCTCAGATCCCTCTTGGCTGGTGTTGCGGGGTTGGAACGGTTCTGACTGTTGCTTCCTCCATTCCCATTGCCATTCTTAGGGCCACTATGGTTGTGCGAGCTTCCTCCATTGTGTGTATGTCCTCCATGGTTATGGCCTCCATGGTTGTGAGTATGTCCTCCCAAGTACGGGGAATAGCGGGGCTTCTCCTCTGCTCCAGAAGTGTATCTCCCCTATCCATACTTCCTCTTGCAATTATCAATTTGTTGTTGCTTGCCTTCTATCATGAGGGCCCTGTCTACCAACTCCTGGTAGTTATTAAAGGTTGCAACCATCAACTGCATGCTTAGCTCATCATTGAGTACCTCAAGAAACTTCTCCTGCTTCACGGCATCTGTGGCCACGTCATCTGGGGCAGAACGGGCTAACTTGCTGAACTCATCCACATACTGTCCCTGTCGGTGTACTAGAATAACGGTACCCTAGTACCCCGAACTTGTGCACGGGCAGTCGCAGTACCCCGCGGCAAGGCTTGCCGGGCGAACGCCAAGATCCTCCGTGGTTCCCTTGGAGCCATTCAAGAACAAAGTATTTAAGCTCAGGAGACAAGGCCCCGGCAAGAGGAGCTTGCCGGGAAGGCCAACCAAGGCACTCCAAGGAACTTGCCGCGACGCGCCACGCGCTCCGGCAAGGCAACAAGGCCCCGGCAAGAGGAGCTTGCCGGGAAGACCAACCAAGGTACCTCGAGGCCCGGTGAGCGGCAAGCTTCCGGACCCGACAAGATAACAGCAGCGGCAAGGCGCTTGTCGCGGCAGGCGGCCACTCTGTGCCCACGCTCCAGCGCATCCACCAACGTGTCGCCCTGGGGGCCTCTCCAGGCGCGCGTGGTGGGAGGCTGTGCAGCCAGCGGTGCGCAGTGGCATGCGAAGCTGACAAGATCGCCATCGTGGCGTACGGTGGCGCCCCTAACGGTCCTTTTCTACACTGTTTGGGCGACTCAGACGGGCATTTAATGCCCTTGTCCCCTGACGTCAAGGTTAGGTAGGGTGCACTGTACAAGTAACTATACCAACCACCTCGCTTTTTACATTTGTACCCTTCTCTGCGTTGCCACCTATCGGTGACCCCTTTAACGTATAAGAGGAGGCCCATGCGCAACTTAGAGGGGGTTCGAGAGGTTCGCAAGGTTCGACTCATTCGTTAGCCAGAAAACACTTAGCTCTCTGGAGCAAGAACACCAGATAATCAAACAAGCAGCAGTAGGGGTGTTATCTCTTCGGAGAGCTCCGAAGCTGGGTAAACTGCTCGTGTGCTTCGCCTCGATCTGCTCTTCGTGCGATCTCCGCCCCCCGCCGAACTGAAAAGAGGCCCGGTCCGCCGGCCCCATAGGTGTTCGTGGATCAGTTTCCCCGACATCTTTGGCGCGCCAGGTAGGGGACGTCGAGATTGTGTGAACCTGATCCGGCGTTCACACGAGCTAGACCTTCATTCCCTTCATCAACATGCCACCGAAGAAGAAGACTTCGGCGGCAGCCGCTCCGTCCATGTCACTTCCGCCACCGTTGGAGCAAACGGGTGGTGGAATGGACGTCAGCGGAAGAATGGACGTCTACGAGGAAGCTTATGATGCTGCCAGGTCCAAGGACAAGGCTGCACAAACCTCGGCGACTATACATGTTCCGCGCCACTCTCAGGAGGCGCAAGACCAACAGCGTCCTGGCACTTGCGGTGCCATACGCATGATAGGCCAAGACCAAGCTGGTGGATCTCGGGGCGCTCAAGACCAGCATGCACGCCAGCGTGCTGGCACGAGCGGGGCACGGTCGCCTGGACGGGATACTGCTCCTTCTAACATAGTTAGAAGTCCGAGCACGTCCCGCTCCTCGCGCCGTCCGCCACTGCCACCCACCACTCCAGCAAAAGCTTTGGCGCGAGCTCAACTACTCCTAGATTACCCTCCGACGTCAGACAAGATCGACGAATGGAGGGCCACCATTCAGAGTCTCATCGGCTACGCCAACGGCGACACTCCATGGTGGCCGAGCGCGTCGCCGCCGCGGCAGGGTTGCCGGGCGCGAGCCGGTGGCGACGAAACGGGTGGAGGTGCAACTACCATGCAATCACCACCCCGAAGGCCAAGATCACCGACTCGCCGGATCCACCTCGACAGCGACTCCACCGCATCGTCGGATCCACGAGCTCGTCGCGATCAGCGCCAAATTCTTCATGATCGACAAGAAGAAGACGCTCGAACTCGCATCGAGCGCCGAAGAGAAGTGCGACGTCAATCCGACAAGCGCGTTGGGCCCTCTGTTGACATGCATGCTCCAGGGGAACCAGGCGATCTGCCATACGTGGTAGGTTGCCCTGCGTTCACTCGTGAGCTGCGACAAGTCCAGTGGCCCAGCACGAAGAACTTCAAGCCAGACGTACCAGAGAAGTACGACGGCAAGACGCATCCGTCAGAGTTCCTCAGCATCTACACCATTGCGGTGCAGGCTACTGGGGGACGGGATGACAAGATCGTTGCCAACTACTTCCCGCTGGTGCTCAAGCCCAACGTCAGATCCTGGCTCATGCACTTGCCGGACAACTCCATATCCTCTTGGGCTGATCTGTGCCATCAGTTTGTCGGTGCCTTCACAGGCGGACACAAGCCTCACGGCCAGGAGAGTGATCTTCATTTGCTCGCCCAGACGGAAGGAGAGCCCCTGTGCAAGTACATTCAGAGATTCAGCAGTGTGCAGCACAACATCCCAGACGTCCACCCTGCCGCGATGATCAGCGCGTTCCATCAGAACGTGCGAAACCGCAGGATGCGGGAGGAAATGGCGATGTGCAAGATCAGGGACGTCAGTGTGTTATATGCACTGGCCGACAAGTGTGCACGTGCTGAGGAAGGGAGGAGACTCCCCGGAGAGAATGTAGGAGCGGGAGGATCTGACAGTGAAGATGCTGCCCCGGCAAGGAAAAACCGGCGGCGGAACAACAGGAAAAGGAAAGGCAAAGAGGTGCTAGTTGTTGAGCAGTCCGGCAACGGTGGTGGCGCCAACAAATCCAAAGCTGGTGACTCCGGCAAGGAGGTTGCCGCAGAGGTGGCGGTCGCCAACAAGCAGGACGGCACCAACAAGCAGTATTGCAAGATCCACTGCACCAAGGGCCATGATCTCCAGAGCTGCAGGAAAGTCGAGCAACTTGTTGAGCAACAGAAAGCTGAATACGAGCGGCGCGACAAGGAGAAGGCCCAGGAAGGTATTGGGGGATACGACAAGAAACGTCCCGGCCGAGGAGGACGCCGCGGCAAGGCCAAGCAGCGGCAAGGAGACATACCTCCTCGTGGCCGTGACAAGGATGAGGATGACGACGATGATGAAGACATGGATGATGAGGAGACTGATGAGCAGGAGTTCCAGAAAGCCACAGAGGTCCTGTGCGTTGACGGTGGTGCTTCTCTACATACCTCGCACCGCCAGCTCAAGTAGTGGGTGCGGGAAGTTAATGCAGTAGAACCTCCCGTTGAGTCACGCAAGCCTCTGAAATGGTCCAGCATGCCTATCATCTTTTATATTGAGGACCACCCTGGTCGCATAACTGCGGTCGGGTGCTTGCCGATGTTGGTTTCACCAACAATCCGCAACCTCAAGGTCACTAAGATGCTAGTTGATGGCGGGGCCGGCTTGAACCTAATCTCCTCCGCGGTGCTCCAGAAACTCCAGATCCCTGACAGCGAGCTCGAAGAGACCGGTACATTTCAAGGAATCAACCCGGGAAGGAGCAAGCTGAAGGGAAAGATCACGTTGCCGGTAACATTTGGCAGCGAGCTGAACTTCAGGACTGAGAGGGTCACGTTTGATGTTGCTGACTTTCCATTACCTTACGATGGAATCCTTGGCCGTCCGGCACTCGCCAAGTTCATGGCAGCCTCTCACTATGCGTACAACGTACTAAAAATGCCAGGCCCGATAAGTGTCATCTCTGTCCCTGGCGACAAGAAGGATGCTCTTATCTATGCCGAGAAGATCTACCGGGAAGCAGCAGCCGCAGCAGAACGCAAGACACTTGCCGCTGAAGCTCCCGGGGGGAAGAAGAAGACCAAGTCCGGCAAGAGCTCTGATGCCCACTCCGGCAAGTGCACCTCTTCGGAGTGCTGCGCTACCGTCGAGGATGCACCATCGAGCTCCACCGGCAAGTGTAAGAAGGCAATGGCAGCTCCACCTGAGACCAAGAAGGTGTCCGCCAAGGAGGATGGCACTGGTGGTACCTTCACCATCAGCGCCACTCTTGACCCCAAATAGGAAAGCGCGCTCGTTGCTTTCCTGCGGGCGAATGTCGATGTGTTTGCGTGGCAACCGTCTGATATCCCCGGTGTTCCCAGGAAAGTAATTGAGCACCACCTTGCCGTCTGTCCTCATGCACGGCCCGTCAAGCAGAAAGTCAGGAAACAGGCAGTGGAGCGCCAAGAATTCATCGCAGAAGAAATCAAAAAGTTGGAAGCAGCAGGCCTTGTCAGAGGAGTGCTCCATCCCATGTGGTTGGCCAATCCTGTTGTCGTGCGCAAGGCTAACGGGAAATGGAGGCTTTGTATTGATTACACTGATGTTAATAAAGCTTGTCCCAAAGACCCATTTCCCTTGCCGCGCATTGACCAGATTGTTGACTCCACAGCCGGATGTGATTTGCTTTCATTTCTTGATGCATACTCAGGATACCATTAGATCTTCATGGCAGAAGAGGATGAAGAGAAAACCGCATTTATCACCCCGTGTGGCACGTACTGCTTCGTACGGATGCCTTTCGGTTTGAAGAATGCTGGTTCAACATTCGCAAGGGTAGTCCACCACGCTTTTGAGCCGCAGATGCACAGAAATGTGGAAGCCTACATGGATGACATAGTGGTCAAGAGCAAGAATAGGGCGACCCTGATTCAAGATTTAGACGAGACATTTGCAAATCTGCGCAAGATCAACCTCAAGCTTAACCCCGAGAAGTGCGTGTTTGGAGTCCCTTCCAGCAAGCTTCTCGGGTTCTTCGTGTCTCAGCGGGGAATTGAAGCCAATCCCGACAAGATCAAGGCCATTGAGCAGATCGAAGCACCAAAGCGCGTCAAGGATGTACGCAGGCTTGCCGGTTGCGTGGCTACTCTTAGCAGGTTTATCTCTAGATCTGCTGAGCGTGCCCTGCCATTTTTCTAAATTTTGAAAAAGGCAGGTCCAATAAAATGGACTCCGGAGGCGGAGGCCGCGCTGCAGGACTTGAAGAGATACCTGTCCTCCACTCCAACGCTTGTCGCACCTAAGCCGCAAGAGAAGTTGCTGCTGTATATAGCGGCAACCAATCAAGTGGTTAGTGTTGCGTTAGTGGCGGAGAGGGAGGCAGATGATGAGCCAGCAACCACGGCAGATGCATCCAGCGACAAGCAGGGGGCTTCGCCGACAAGCTCTGGTCCCGACAGAGATGGATCTACGCAGGAGCATGATAAGATGCAGAAGAGAATGGTGCAGCGTCCAGTTTACTTTGTCAGTTCCCTTCTACAGGGGGCTAGATCAAGGTACTCTGGTGTGCAGAAGTTGCTTTTCGGCCTCCTCATGGCCTCGAGAAAGCTGCGCCATTACTTCCAAGCACATGAGATCACAGTCATCACTAGCTTTCCGCTGAAAAGGATACTGCAAAATCCAGAAGCGACAGGCAGGATTGTCGAGTCAAGCTTTGGCCTCAAGTTTGAGAGCACTTCAACTATCCAAAGCAGAGCATTGGCAGAGTTCATAGCAGAATGGACGCCAACACCAGATGAAGAAATTCCAGAGACGAGCATCCCCGTCAAAGAGGCAAGCAAGGAGTGGCTGATGTACTTTGATGGTGCCTTCTCGCTGGAAGGCGCCGGTGCGGGCGTGCTGCTTGTCACGCCCACTGGAGAGCACCTCAAGTACGTAGTCCAGATGCACTTTCCCAAGGAGCAAGCAACCAACAATACTGCAGAGTATGAAGGATTGCTTGCCGGTCTCAGAATCGCAACAGACTTTGGGATCAAGAAGCTCATTGTCAGGGGTGACTCACAGCTTGTCGTCCGCCAAGTGAACAAGAACTACCAGAGTCCATTGATGGAAGCATATGTTGATGAAGTGAGGAAGCTAGAAGAGCACTTTGACGGCCTACAGATGGAGCATATCCCAAGAGCTCAGAATGACATTGCTGATGGCCTGTCAAAGTGCGCCGCACTAAAGTTACCTGTGGAACCAGGGATCTTTGTGCTCAAGTTGACTCAACCATCCGTAACACCATCAAATGGACAAAGCAAGAAGAGGAAGTTGGTTTCTGGTGACTACTTTCCGGCAGAGCTCCCCGAAGCCGCCGCCAAGAAAGTCCCCAAGATCAACACCAAGGATGCTGAGGGGCAGTCTGCTCCGGCAAGCCTTATGGTTTGTTCCGTTGAAGCAGACGCTCCCGGCAAGTTTTGCTCCGGCAAGCTTGCTGGGGAACATCTAGCTCCGGCAGGGCCGCAAGTCCTTGCCGTAGAAGCGGATGTTCCCGCAGCAGCAGATGTGCCTTTAGCCCTTGTTGTCGAGCCACAAGCTCCAGCATGGGCACAACAGATTGTCCATTTCCTTCAGACAGGAGAACTTCCCAAAGAGCAAGAAGAAGCGGAAAGAGTAGCCCGGCAGTCAAGTATGTACCAGTTTGTCGATAGCATACTGTACAGAAGAAGACTCAACGGTGTGAAATTGAAGTGTATTTGCCGGGAAGATGGACAAAAGCTGTTGGCAGAGATACATGGAGGCATATGTGGCCACCACATTGGTGCAAGAGCACTTGCCGGCAAAGCTTTCCGGCAAGGTTTCTTTTGGCCGACAGCCCTCCAGGATGCAACTGCACAAGTAACCAAGTGTGAAGCGTCCCAGTTCCACTCCAAACAGATACACCAGCCAGCTCAAGCTCTCTAGACGATCCCTTTATCCTGGCCATTTTTGGTCTGGGTCTCGATATCCTCGGCCCTTTCCCCCGAGCTGTCGGGGGCTTTGAGTACTTGTACGTCGCAATCGACAAGTTCACAAAGTGGCCGGAAGTGCAGCCAGTGAGGAAGGTGACAGCACAGTCAGCAGTCAAGTTCTTCAGGTCAATTGTTTGCCGTTTCGGGATCCCTAACAGGATCATCACCGACAACGGCACGCAATTCACGAGCCGCACCTTCATGCAGTACGTCCAAGACCTTGGCGCCAAGGTCTGCTTCGCTTCTGTTGCTCATCCGAGAAGCAACGGTCAAGCAGAGAGGGCAAATGCTGAAGTGTTGCGTGGGCTCAAGACCAGAACTTTTGACAGGCTGCACAAGTGCGGAAGAAACTGGATCGAGGAGCTGCCGGTGGTTCTTTGGTCGATCAGAACGACGCCAAATCGAGCCACTGGCCAGATGCCTTTCGCTCTAGTCTATGGAGCAGAGGCAGTTCTCCCCACGGAACTCGTATACGGATCGCCTCGAGTGCTCGCTTATGATGAGCTTGAGCAAGAACAGCTGCGACAAGACGACGCGCTGCTCCTTGAGGAAGATCGTCTTCAGGCTGTTGTACGAGCTGCTCGATACCAGCAAGCTTTGCGCCGCTACCATAGCCGCAAAGTTAAGGCTAGAAGCTTCGAGGAAGGCGACCTTGTTCTTCGGCGCGTTCAGTCTGCCAAGAATTCCAACAAGTTGACGCCGAAGTGGGAAGGCCCTTATCGGGTGAAACAAGTCACAAGGCCCGGCGCTGTCCGCCTTGAGACCGAAGATGGCATTCCGGTGAGCAACTCCTGGAACATAGAACATCTTCGTAAGTTTTTCCTGTAGGGCGCGGTTGCCGGAACCCGTTCCGGCAACCACCTTTTGTACAAGTCTTGCCGCTGTTGCATGTAATCCTTTGTACAAAGCCGGGCGCAGATCCCGTGCATAAGTAAAACCCCATGTGCTCCGCACAACTTGTCCATTTCATGCATTAGTTTCTTTCTTGCATGCGTTATCTGACACTTTGTGCAGCACCTACATCCGGTAAGCAATAACGAGCCGAAGGGCTCCATATTATTATTTTCTCTTCTTTCTTCTTTTCAACAAAGGAAAAGAAGGTTCCCTCGCACACAAGTTTGCCGGGGGGGAAGGAGAAGATTGTAGTATGGACCAGGCGTCGCTCAAGCAAAGTTTTGCCTTGCCGGAAAGCAAACGACAGAAAATCTAAGTTGCCAAAGTTTGAGCAATCAGTTTTTAAATTTTTGAGTTATCTTCCTCGAACGACCCTGCTTTGTATGGAAAACCTGTGCGCGGAGGAACCAACTCGTGGCTAGTTGCGCCCTTACTTTGTTTCGAGTCCACTCAACAACTTAAGTGTGCTGCATCTAGTCGCGACAAGGTTTCTTGTCGGAAGCAGTGCCGCCAGCAGGCTGCTGAAGTTCCGCACTCAGCGCTCGCGGCTCGGGTGCCTGCACCGACAAGTTCCCTAGAAGCGTAGGGTAAAATATACAAAGGAAGGAATCTCGTAGAGGAAATAACATAGCAATTGATAACAGAAATAAAGTTATATTACAAGATAACTTGTCGCAGCTCTAACAGACTGTTTTCATAACATGATTAGCAGCGACAAGGGAAAAGAAGAAATGGGCGGCCTAGTCTACGCGGTCGCCCTCAACCATCTTGATCTCGCTCACCTTGTCCACAATGGGTGCGACAAGGGCCTTGAGTGTGTCCCGATCGGCGTCTGGCGGCAAGGACTTGAGGACGTTGTGAAGCTGAGGCCTGGATTGCGGAAGGCCACCTTCATCAGCACTTTCTGGAGAACCCCGACGCAGATTTTGCGTGACTCATCGGCCAGCTGCTTTGGGATCCTCTCCCGGAGCCGCTGGAGTGCCGTCGCCACGCCTTGAAGAACAGGCTGAGCTTGGCGCTGGGTTGGAGATTCTCGTCGGAGGGTTACCCAAAGTCCTCCATCCCCAGCTACGCCAGCTCCTCATCGATGACTGCGGCAATATTCACCAGACCCTCGGTCCAGTGCTCCACAGTATCTCTGAACGAGTTCTAGCTAACTGCGATGCTCTCCAGCAGCGCCTTGTCAGCTTTGACCTTCTCCGACAAGGTCTTCTCCCGCTCCTTGGCGGCCTCCAGCGTCTGCATCAGCGTGGCCAGCTTCAACTCCAGGTCCGCATTGGAATCCTTGGCGGCGCTGAGCTCCTTGCCCCTCCCAGCGAGAAGACCTTGCAGCTCACCGTGGGCGGCAGCATCCTTCTCATGCTCAAGCTAGAGCGCGGCAAGCTCCTCGCCGATCTTCCCGATATTGGCCTCCAGCTGCGCCACCTTCTCCTCCAGCTCTTTCTTGGCGGCCTCTACGATCGCGGCAGCGTCCTTTGCTTCCTTGAGCGCCCCGCCAAGTGCTTGCTCGCGCTCGGCGAGCTCCTCCTTGTAGCTGTCGAGGTTGGCCTTCCGCTGCACCAATTCGCCTTCTCACGGGGACTGCTTCTCGGTGGCCAGCCTTTGTTCCGCCTCAGCTCGGCCTTCTCGAGAAGGAAGGCCGTGCGCTCCTCATCGAGTCGCTCCCGCTCCTGTGCCAGGGACCGGAGAGCTTCTTGATTGTGGCCCCGGAGCTCCTCCGCGCGCTTCTCCATATCAACTCCCGCCTTCGCGACAAGCGCTTCCCGGGAAGCCAGCTTGGCTTGCCGCGCGCGGTAGAGTGACAGCAGCTTCCGCAGCAGTTGCTCCTCCTCAGGCTCGCCACTGCTGCTGCTGGGCGCGTCGACCAACGACAGTCCAGCGGAGGCGAGCACCTCCTCATCGAAAGTTTCCCCCTCGACCGGCGCCCTGGAGCTCGACGCCCAGGGTAGCTTGATGAAGATACCATCGCCGGCCTTCAAGTAGGCGCCGGGCTGGGGCTCCTCGGAGCCCGGCTCCGCAGCAGCGGCAGAGGGATCGGCGGTCGGCGCAGCGCCTGGCGCTCCTGCGGCCTCAGGGTCGTCAGTGCGATCGCCCGAGCCCTCGCCGGCTTCTGCGGCGGCAGCCTTGGCGGCCTCCTCGCCGGCGGTCTCATCAGCACCGGCCCCTTCCTCGCCGGCGCTCTCTGTCTCCATTGGCTCAGCAGTAGATGGGTCTGAAGAACAAAGAAGGGAGAAAAATCAATCAAAAATCCAAGAGAAGAAAATCAGAAGAAGAAGAACCCAAGGGAAAGTTTTTGGACAAGTGAGTTACCTGTGCCAAGATCTGCAGTTGCGGTCTCGGCCGCCGCAGGATCGACGGTGCTGCCCCTTGCCGGAGAGCGCTCCCTTACCGGGAACCCCTCCCTTGGCGGCATAGTCAAAGCAGATGGCACTTCGGGACCAGCTTCCGGGCGCTCCTGATGTGGCTGCTCTACTCCTACACAAATCAACAAGCAAGATATCAACAAAGGAAAAAGCACTCATGCGCGCCCGACAGCAGAAAGCTAACTATGAACTTACGCTGGGGGCTGCTTTGAGGAGTGGTTGCCGGGTCCGTCAAGGTGGTCTCGGACCCACCCCCTGCTGACACGATGGGTCATCCTCGATGACAATCACCGCGGCCTTGGCCCTCTTTGCCGCTCTCTGGGCCAGCGTCCTGAAAAGAAAGGAGTCCAGATTGAAGCAAGTCAGATACAAGATAAAAATAGCAAGATTGAAGAACTACAAGAGCACCAAAGAAACTTACTCTTCTTCCTCCTCGTCGGAGCTGAGCGCGGAAAGATCGAAGTCCAGCTCCCCTCCGGTGCGGCAAGGCGGAGGAGTAGGATCCCTTGCCTGCTTGGCGGGGGCGGCGGTGGTGGCCCGGGAAGATCCCGCTCCAGTTTGCCGCTGCTGCGTGAGGCGCTCCCGCGGCAACATTGCTTGCCGCGGTAGAGCGTGTCGCACGGCTCGGCGGCTGTTGACCCGGCTGCCGCCCCGCTACGTCCGCGGCCCTGCGAAGACGCCTTCTTGGCGGGGCCGGGGGCTCCGCCTGCGGCAAGCTTTCTGAAGGCTCGGGCTCTTCCTCGCCGGCCTCGCTCGGCTCAGCTTCAAAAACGACAGGCTCTTCCTCGCCAATGAACTCCGCGTGCTCGACGAGGTTTGCCGCCTCTGCCGCCTCCGCCTCCTCCACAGTGACCCCAAACACGCCCGCGGCAGCTGCAGCCGCAACCTCTTCCGCCCTAGTGGCGATGCGCTGCAGCTCCTCGTCGGTGGTGTCACGGGTGAGGCTCTTCTGCTCGTTAGCGTGGACCGGCACTTCTTCCAAGTTGTCGAAGAACGCTTGCATGACGTCATCCGCAGGCTCTTGCCAAGTTGGAACGATTCCGTGTGAATCGCACAATGGCATCATGGCACGGATCCGGTCAAGCGAAGAATTGTTGCACAATGGAACGACGCCCGTCAGCAGCGTGAATGGGTGCTGGGGGTCGCGTTTGAACAACTCCAGGAGCATTGCATCCAGCTCCAAGACGGTGAAGTTGTAGTTGAGGCCCGGCCGCAGCCTCATGATGTCCGCCGAGTTCTTGAATTCCCAGGTGGGCCTCCCCCTCTCCTGTAGGGGGGCGATGCGGGGGCGGAGGAAATCTGCGCCTACAACGCCTATAGTGAGCCCGGCAAGTCTAAGACGAAGGATCCTAGTGATGGCGATCTTCAGCCTCTCGTCTTCCGGGGCCACGTTGCTCCAGTCATTGCTGCGCACTATTGGAGCTTGGCACACGGCGGTGAAGGACTGCGGATTCTCCTCGACGATCCACCACCTCTCCGCTCTCCACTCCTCCCACTTGCTGCGGAGCTCACCCTCCAAGTACGCCTCCTTCTTGCCGACTCTCGAGATCCAGGCGATCCCTCCGGCAAGCAGCTCTCCTCTCTCTACCCGAGGTATGAAGAAGTGGCGGAAAAGGGCAACATTGGGGTGGACTCCGACAAAGTTTTCGCACAAATGTGCGAAAACTGCCATGGTCAGAACGGCGTTGGGGGCGAAATCAAGGAGGCGGAAGCCGTAGGTGTTCATGATATCGCAGTAGAATTCCGAGAAGGGCGGGCAGAGCCCGCAATAGAAGAATAGCGCGAAGAATGGGTACCCGTTTGGAGCCAGCTCCGAAGCAGCGGCCGGGAGTACCCTCGTGCGCGGATGCGCCCGCGTCTCCGTCGCCCAAAAGAGGTAGAAGTACTCCCTCAGCTCCTTCACGCCGAGCTGGGGGGAGAAGATCGCCCGCTCCTTCCGCAGCGCCGCGAGCCGCTGCGCCTCGGCCGACTTCACGCCCTTTCCCTTGTCAGCTTTCGGAGCCATGGCGGAGGTGGTGGGGGAGGTCGACGGCGTTGGTGATGCTGGTGGCAATGGCGGGCGGAGCGCTGCTCTCTCGGCTTCGAGAAGAAGGGGGGGAGCGGCGGAGGTTCGTGAAGATGGAGTAGTAGCAACCAGCGAGGGGGAACGAACTGCCCCTGTTTCCTCTTCTTATAAAGAGGGAGGGGGCGGACGCTTCGCCCTTCCGAATAAAGAACCACCCACGATCTCTCCCACGACGCCGCATTCAACGCGTGCCGAAAGGGGAGAGCGCGATGGATACGGAGCGAGATTCGGCGTGGCCCAGTCCGCGTGTGCCCGTGCCCCGTCTTGGGCCTGGCTCAACAGCGCTCGGCACCGTGTATGGCCCAGGCCCGGGGGCTCCTGTCGGTGTACTAGAATAAGGGTACCCTAGTACCCCGAACTTGTGCATGGGCAGTCGCAGCACCCTGCGGCAAGGCTTGCCGGGCGAACGCCAAGATCCTCCGTGGTTCCCTTGGAGCCATTCAAGAACAAAGTATTTAAGCTCAAGAGACAAGGCCCCGGCAAGAGGAGCTTTCCGGGAAGGCCAACAAAGGCACTCCAAGGAACTTGCCGCGACGCGCCATGCGCTCCGGCAAGGCAACTAGGCCCCGGCAAGAGGAGCTTGCCGGGAAGACCAACGAAGGTACCTCGAGGCCTGGTGAGCGGCAAGCTTCCGGACCCGACAAGATAACAGCGGCGGCAAGGCGCTTGCCGCGGCAGGCGGCCACTCTGTGCCCACGCTCCAGCGCATCCACCAACGTGTCGCCCTGGGGGCCTCTCCAGGCGCGCGTGGCAGGAGGCTGTGCAGCAAGCGGTGCACAGTGGCATGCGAAGCTGACAAGATCGCCATCGTGGCGTACGGTGGTGCCCCTAACGGTCCTTTTCTGCACTGTTTGGGCAACTCAGACGGGCATTTCATGCCCTTGTCCCCTGCCGTCAGGGTTAGGTAGGGTGCACTATACAAGTAACTGTACCAACCACCTCGCTTTTTACATTTGTACCCTTCTCTGCGTTGCCACCTGTCGGTGACCCCTTTAGCATATAAGAGGAGGCCCATGCGCAACTTAGAGGGGGTTCGAGAGGATCGCAAGGTTCGACTCATTCGTAAGCCAGAAAACACTTAGCTCTCTGGAGCAAGAACACCAGATAATCAAACAAGCAGCAGTAGGGGTGTTATCTCTCCGGAGAGCTCCGAAGCTGGGTAAACTGCTCGTGTGCTTCGCCTCGATCCGCTCTTCATGCGATCTCCGCCCCCTGCCGAACCGAAAAGGGGCCCGGTCCGCCGGCCCCATAGGTGTTCGTGGATCAGTTTCCTCGACAGTCCCACTGTACGACCTCCTTGGCGCGAGTTGCGAAACTCACACTTCTTCATGCTCATAGCTCCTTCTGAAACATGGGTGGTGCGGAAAGCCTTCTGAAACTGATCACATGTAACTATATCAATGGGGTAAGTGGTGGTGAAGTTCTCCCACCAAGATGCTGCGGGTCCATCAGACTGATGTGCGGCAAAGCGCACTCTCTCCGCATCTGTGCATCCCGCAGTAGTCATCTCCCTTCCAATCTTGCGGAGCCAATCATCTGCAACAATCGACTCGGTGCTGCTAGAGAACACCGGCGGATTTAACCTTAGAAAACGGGCTAGGTTGTCAACAGGGGGTGGTGGCGGTGGGTTGTTGTTGTTGCTGCCTTGGTTCTGGTTCTAAACTAGCATCTGCATCAAGGCATTCTGCTACTGGATCAACTAAGTGAGCTCTAGTGAGAATACGAATCCGGTGTCACGTCTCGGAGGCATCTGATGGGTTAGAAGGGGTGAGAAAACATAATAGAATAAGGTCTAAGAGATTTTCACTACCCATATGCACACGAGGCAAACACAATCAATTCACTTCATTCAATATCAAACAAGGTTCACACAAATGATCTAACTACGATTACAAATCGATCTATGCTAATTACTTGGCAGAATACTACTAGTAACATGGTGGTCGTCTAGAAATTTTGATCGAAGGATGACTCCATAATATCAGTTCCAGCTTCGTCTATGTAGTCGTCATCACTATCATCATTTGCATCACTGTGTGTGTCGGTGTCGTCCAAGATGATGTAGTCCTCCGAATGGATCTCCTTTGTAGTTTCTCGCTTATGGTTCTCCACGGGTATTCCTAGCTTCCTCTTCAATTCTTCATGCTTCTCAAGTAGTACAGCAATTTCTTCCTCATATCCATCGGGTGTTGACTTGAGTTCCTCTTCTAGCTCAATATTCTTCTTCATCAGCTTCTTGATCTTATTCATGTTAAAGCACAGTTGATTCTCGTATCGGCGAATGTGGTCACCCATCTCCTGAATGTATGCTGCAATTGATCCATCCTTCATGGTATGAATCATCTCCCATTCTTCGTATCGGCGTCCACATATTTGATAGATGGTGCTTTCAAGCTCCTTGTGATACACCTCACATATGCGTCCAAAGGTGATGTGGGCTGCCATGGTCTTTCCCAAACTCCAACTTGGTGCATCCAAGTAGAAATCAATAGGCTCCATTGTTGGCGCCAATGTCCTCCCAGGTACCCAGACTTTGATCTTCCAGCGCTCCTCTTCTGGTACAGTTGCAGAGAAAGTCCCAGCGAAGCTTGGTAGTCCGATGTTCAAGTACTTATTGACTTCCTTCAAGTGTCATCCGAAAGGGGTATCGTCATCCGACTGAGTGAACTTGTTCCTGGGTTCGCCATCTATAGAGTAGAAATAAAGGAGAATTAGAAATGAGCAGAGAAGAGTAATCATGTGGCTTATTCCTAGTGGTCACGTCCTACAGTCAGCGTGTGCTCTGATACCATCTTGTAGCGACCACGATCCTAGTGGACCGAAGTCTCTGTGCTTAAGTGTCAACCGTGGATCGGTAATGCTGACACACAAAGTACTCGAGGAATTATAGCAGAGTTCAATAACACACTTATTACATCGAGTTCTCATAAAGAATATGATTACACAAAAATAGTATGGCTGAAGGCCAACTAAACTAAATAATTGTGGAAGCTTCAAAGGTAAATGAGTCCATCAACTCCAGTGGCATAGCTGAGTGCATGAAAACAACCTATCGCACCTTATTCTTCGTCTTAGTAGTCTACAACATGAGATGTTGCAGCCGTGTAGGTCAGCAAACTGAATATGCTAGCAGAGTTACACTGTAAAGCAATGAATGCAAGAACTATATCTACATGCAAGATTTGGCTGGTGGAGGCTCTAATTTTATGATTTTGCAAAAAAAACTAGTTTTTCCCAACAACAAAGGAATAAATTTTTATTTACTACTCCCAAATTGTACCTATATTTGAGAAGGTTCCTCCAACTCAAATCCCAATTAAACAAGTATCATCATTAAACCCAATTCAATTAATTAAATATTGATGAGATCAACAACAATATCCAATTCCAGATACTCAAGACGTCCATAACCGGGGACACGGCTAACCATGATTAGTTTATACACTCTGCAGAGGTTGCGCACTTTTCCCCACAAGACTCGACCGCATCCATGATCGGAAGATCGAGACATAGTCTTTCTGAAGCATTAACTCTCTACTCCGGGCATACCGATACACCTACTTTCCCCTACATCTGCTAGTCCACCTCTTCGAGAGCTCATACAACTTAGTCAACTATGTCAGAGCCCATAATGGCTTGTGGCTACACACGGAAGTTTCTAGGCATGAAATATATTATGGTCCCTTTGAGCCTAGGTGGAGAACCAAGGAAAAAACACACAGGTACCCCGGGATTTACCAAATGGACCAACACTGGATTCTCCAGGTGCCTCAACCAATCCACCCAGATATGAATTAAAGTTGCCATCTTAATGTTATCCAAGATTAATAACACTCACAACTTCCATGTGTATCATGATCCAATCCCCGCCTACGAGCATGGCTAAGCAATAATTGAGCATAAGATATATTCCCGGGGTGATCAAAAAGGTATTAAGTTCCTACCTCAAGTACTACAACCAAACCACATGTTCCCAATCCTACCCACGCAAATATTTTGAGGAGCAATACTAATGCATGGTAAAAACTAGGTATAGAAGAGTATGATCAAAGTGTAACTTGCCTTGCTGACGATCTGCAAACTCTAGAGATTCGTAGTAACAAGCTTCACACTCCGGGAAATCAAACATAAACAAACTATAGCATACATAAACAATCACTCAATCCAAACAAAGAGAAATCAAGAAAAGATCCAAATAAAACTTGAAACAAGCAAATGACTAAACTAAAGAAAACCTAACATCATTACTTTTAGGTGGATTGGATCTTAAAAGTAGGTACAAGTGATTAGCTACGATATACAAAAAGAATCAACTCAAACGGAAATACGAAACTCAAGATACAAACGAAACAAGATCGATTACTAATCTGAACTAAACTCAAATTATAAATTGTCAAATCATGTTCAAGTTGGTTTACTGGAAAGAAGAGATTGTTACGAAGATTTAGGCGTTGGTTTTATCTATTTTGGAAAAACAAGCAAAAAGTAATGCTAGCTTTAAGATCAGGGGCTAAATCTATTCGCGGATAGGTCCCTTGCCGAAAATAAAACTAAAAAGAAAAATCTACAGTACGAACGTTCGCTAACATAACTAAAAAAATGAATTCGTTCCTTAAAAACGATCTAACGAACGAACGTTCACTAACTAAAAATAAAAACAAAAAAAATATCTAACCTAATAAGCCGAACTAAACCGAGAAAACTAGAGAAAAACAGAACGGGTTTTACCGGTCAACGCGGCGGCGGCGGGATCCGGCGTCGGCGGTGGCGTTCGGCGGGCGAGGTGAGGTGGAGGCAGCGTGCAGCAGCAGCAGCAGGCGGCGGCGGCTCGGCTCAGCGGTGCGGGTGGCGGTGCTGCGGAGGCGGCGGTGGTGATTGTGAGGAGGAGGGCGGCGGCGAGGCTCTGTTTATAAAGGCCTGAGGGGCCTCGGCTTGCGGAGGGGGCGACGGCGACGGGTCTGACCCGGACTCCCCTCGCCGGACCCCGGCGCCAGCTCGGGGCGGCGATGGCGGTTGGCGGCGGCTGGGCTTGGCCCGGCTCGGCTAGGCCTGCCCAGTTAGCTCGCGCGCAGTTTTTTTAAATGATTTCCACGAAGAAAAATCCTAATAAAATACAAACAAAAAACTAAAAATTCCAGAAACAATTTTCACCGTCCAAACCTAATATTTGGGACAAGATGAACATTTTTTGGGACTAAATGCAATTTTTAAAAATGCATGTTTTTCAATAATTTAAATGAAACTGCAAATAAAATTAAAATAAATTATCACTTGATTTCAAATTTTCTTTTCCAATTTTTCTCCTCTGTTGAAGAAGTCATTTTATCATCTCTCGTTATTTTTTTATTACTAGAAATAATTGGAAAGAAATTATTGAGAATCAAATAGATCCTATTTTCTCATTTGATATAAATTCAAATATGAATTTTGTCAAACCTCCAACTCTCTCCTTTGGTCCTTGAGTTTCTTAAGATTTCTAGGATCACAACCAAATGCAAATAAAATACGATATGCATATGATGATCTATGTATAACTTACAAATTGAAAGTTGGGATGTTACGGTGTGCCCGTTGTCCAGAAGGCATTTGCATATTAAATGTCCATGTTGCAAATTCACACAGATGTTAACATAAGGAAATGTATGTGTAACTTACTAATTATCGCACACGAGTACTCGCAGACGCATCATGTGTGATACTCTTAGCCACCGCAAGCAACTAGTTTGCATTTTTCAAAGTTTTTTGTACACACAGAATCACACACGAACTTACTGTATTAACTGTCTGTGTTGTAATTTCTCATCACAAATAGTTCATCCGAGTCAGCTGTTTGCCACGTATCACACACATCTTGTTTACAGGACTCATTTGTGTTCTTTTGGCTCATTGCAAATAGTTCATCCATGTGAACTGTATGCCGCATATCACACACATCTTGTTAAGTTCAACCGTTTATGTTGTCTTCCTTAATCGAAAATAGTTCGCCGACTGAACCGTATGTCATATATCACATACACCTTGATCTGGCTAACTGTTTCTGTTGCACCCCCTAATAGCAAACAGTTCATCGGAGTGAACTGTATGCCGTATATCGCACACACCTAGATATGGCTGACGTTTTTGTTGTTCCGCCTCATCGAAATAGTTCGAATGGACTAACCGTGTTCCTTGCATCGCACACATAACTAAAATCTAAACCGTGTTTGATGGATCCACCATCGCAAATGTTTTGCACCTTTTTTGACAGTTCTTTTACGCCATCGTGTGCGATTAATGCATTGCACAAAGTTTCGTCAAAGGGTCTCTGACCGTAGTGTCGCGTTAGCAACATCCTGCAGTAGTGTGTCCCCAATCGTCTCTTTTGGGTATCCTATGAAGACGCACTTCTGCGCTTTGGGTTCGATCTTTTCCAGCTGAAGCCTTTTGACATAAGCATCGCAGCCCCAAACCTTAAGAAACGACAACTTAGGTTTCTTGCCAAACAACAGTTCATACGGTGTCGTCTCCACGGACTTAGATGATGCCCTATTAAAAGTGAATGTAGTTGTCTCTAATGCATCACCCCAAATGATAGTGGCATATCGGCAAGCGACATCATTGAACGCGCCATATCCAATAGGGTAGAATTACGACATTCAGACACACCATTACACTGTGGTGTTCCAGGTGGTATCAAATGTGAAACAATTCCACATTGTTTTAAGTGATTGCCAAACTAATAACTCAGATACTCTCCCCCTCGATCTAATCGTAGGAATTTGATCTTCTTGTTACGATGATTCTCAACTTCACTCTGAAATTTCTTGAACTTTTCAAACGTGTTAGACTTGTGCTTCATTAAGTAAATGTACCCATATCTACTCAAATCATCGGTGAAGGTGAGAAAGTAACGATATCCACCGCGCACATCAACGCTCATAGGACCGCACACGTCAGTATGTATGATTTCCAACAAGTCACTTGCCCGTTCCATTGTTCCAGAAAACAGGGTATTAGTCATCTTACCCATGAGGCATGGTTCACATGTGTCAAGTGATTAAAAATCAAGTGACTCTAAAAGTCCATCAGCATGGAGTTTCTTCATGCGCTTTACACCAATATGACCTAAGCGGTAGTGTCACAAGAAAGTGGTACTATAATTATTAACTATATATCTTTTGGCATCCATGTTATGAATATGTGTATCATCACTATCGAGATTCAACAAGAATAAACCCCTCACGATGGGTGCATGACCATAAAATATATTACCCATATAAATAGAACAACCATTATTCTCTGATTTAAATGAGTAACCATCTCGTATTAAACAAGATCCAGATATAATGTTCATGCTCAACGCAGACACTAAATAACACTTATTCAGGTTCATCACTAATCCAGATAGTAACTGGAGAGCGAGCATGCCGACGACGATCACATCAACCTTGGAACCATTTCCCACGTGTATTGTCGCTTCGTCCGTCGCCAGCCTCTGTCTATTATGTAGTTCCTTCTTTGAGTTGCAAATGTGAGCAACCGAACTGGTATCAAATACCGAGACACTACAATGAGAGTTGGTAAGGTACACATCAATAACATGTATATCATATATACCTTTGTTGACGTTGGCCCCCTTCTTGCCGGCCAGATACTTGGGGCAGTTCCGCTTCCAATGGCCAGTTCCCTTGCAATAGAAGCACTCAGTCTTCGGCTTGGGTCCAGTCTTGGGTTTTTTTCACGGGAGGAGCAACTGCCTTGACACCTTCACTACAAAAAATTACACTTCCATGATGATACGTGTTTGTCACAGTAGGTCCTGTTTTTTGTCATGGATGTACATCCATGACGATTTTATGACAGAATCAAGATAGTCATACATGTGCTGTCGTAAAAGTGTTCCTTGACATTACCAAAATTATCATCACAGAAGTGTCCACTTCCATGACGATAAATCGCGTGTCATAGAAGTGCTTTCGTCAAGGGTGACCGACACATGGCATCCACCGTAACGGAATGCCATTAAGCTATCGGGTTGGGTTTTGGATCAGATAACCCGTTAACAGCCCCGACCAATGGGGATTTTCCACATGTAAAATCATCATTGGCTGGAGGAAACACGTGTCGGCTCACAGTTGGGACAGATGCCATGTGCTCATTGGACCGAAGGCGCCTATGTTACGACAACACATGGCACAGCCCAATAGAGGCCCATTCCTGTGAAAAGGCCGGCCCGTTTGACTTGGTCAAAAGGTGGCGGCCCGGCCCACGGAAAGCCTGTTAACGGCCTGTTCACATATAGCCCATTTACAGCCTGCTAACCCAGGGCCCGTTACGCCCTATCCGAACTAGGCCCAGTAGCGTCATATGGGCCGTCGAATATGATTCCAGCCCATTTTAACTTCCGGTCGATGTGTGGCCAATGACTTCTTCCGGCCCATATGAGGCCCTTTGTAACTCTTGCCCCATTAACGGCCCGTGGTGAAACTGGCCCGTAATGAACAATGTATCACTTTATACCCATTAATGGCCCGTTATTCTATTGGGCCGTTTCCAGCCCAAGTTATCTTTCGGCCTTCTCAGGGCCCATTGATTCTTGGGCTCATTTGCAGCATTCGGTTACATATGGCCCGTTACTGTCATTTTCTACTTGTGGGCCAAATTCAGCCCGTCGTTACAGTCGGCCCGTTTGTGGACCGTTAATACGTTGGGCCGTTTTCATGTCAAAAAAACTCGTTGGGTTGTTTTCATAGTACGGCCCATGATTGGTGAAATGATGATACGCCCCGTAGAAGGCCCATGGATCTATGGCCCGTATGAGGCCCATGGATCTACGGCACGTAGAAGGCCCATGGATCGTACAGCCCGTAGAAGGCCCATGGACCCTACGGCCCACAGAAGGCCCATGGACCCTAAGGCCCGTATAGAAGGCCAATGGATCCTATGGGCCATATAGAAGGCCAATGGATCCTACGGCCGGAAGAAGGCCCATGGATCATACGTCATGCAGGAGGCCCATGGTTACAACAGTCCGTGTGTTGCCATGATTATCTTGGCTTAGTTACCAAAAATAGGCTATTGTGGACACTAGAAAAACACAGAAAAAGAACTGTAGTGACTACAAGCAAACAACTAAACAAGACAATAAGGAAATAAAGAAGCAAGCAACTAATCCTAGCCTATTACCGCTATTACACATATTACATCCACTGGGCATCAAAGTTCGCCACCAGTGCAAATATAGGGAACAAAGCAGCATATTACATACACTGGCCGTCAAAATTGGCCACCAGTGCAAATAAACGCAACAGCAATACAAGAGCATAACTGAAACAACTTCAAAAGAGCTCAAGAAACGTTATCCTCGGTATCCACCATGCTGGCAATAAGCTTAGCAAGCTGATTAGCTTTGTCCTGTTTGGCGCTAAAATCCTCCAACACTTGCTGTTGCACCAGAAATTATGCATTTGAATGCTCCAGGGACTTCCGCAGTCCTTCCGCTTCTTGTCGCAGCACAGTTGATCGATGTCTTTTAGCTTGTAGTTGAGACTCAAGAAACCGAACTGATTCAGACAGTGAGTTTGAATAGCTTGTGCAAGCGGTAGTGGCTAGTAACTCGAACACTAAACCAAGACAGGACTTTGGGGTTGTCTCGCTGTCTTCAAGATAGTCTTCCTTAGCTGTTTTATCAGCTTTGTTGGAGACCAACAAGGATGTGTCACTATCCTGAACCTTACCTGCATTACTTCCTTTACCATTGCTTAATAAGGCACTCTTCCCCAATATTCTATCAGCATTCTAAAAGAAGAAACAAGCAGACACATAACAAGTTTAGCATGTACTAATATATGAAACTCATTTCGGTGAACCAGTTCATTAGTAAGGTGGACAGGATTAAACTACCAAGTTTTCTTTTGCCAAGTACTAGTACATAATAAAAGCATCAAACAAACATATATCTATGTCCTATGGTCACTACATTGTCTTACCAAATCGAAATAGAGACACGGTTCAAATCATATCAGTTCAAGACATAGCAGCAGCGAAAGAATACAAAGCGTAGGAAACTACACAACACAACAAGATTTCAGATGGGTACCACAGGTCTACATGTACAACAACACTATTGGCTCTGTTGTGATGCTAGTAATGTGCATGATATGAAAGTCAACTGTATACACAATTGAAATTGAAAACAAAAGAGTTATTGATAAGAGAAAACCTGTTAAAGAAACATGCGTCAACATACCTGCTATGCCATTGGAGTTTCGATTGGATCCTTCAATTTAAAAATAAGTTTGTATGAATAAATATAGTGACACAAGAGCAAAGCAATCATAGTTAAAAAAGGCGCGCCTAAGCGAGCGCTTAAGCGCGCCTAGGCTCTAGGCGTTGGCAAAACGCATTGCGCATAACTACGCTTAATGTATGCATAACTGCGCATAAGCATGCACTTTGGTCAGTAAAGCGCAAGGCGGTGGCAAAACGCACAATTAACGTCTAGCGCTTTTTTGAACTATGATAGCAATGGAATGTTAAATTAGAACAGTTGTTCTTCAGGTTTACGCACTTGTTCTACATGAACAGAGTATCGTAAGACGCAAGAATATAATACTTAAAAATAGAAAATGAGCTCATAGACCTGACCACATTCTTGGTTCAGGACCAGTACAGAACAAGGCGTTCCCAGCCATCGTCCAATAAATGTGTCTCAGGAGAACGTAAGGGAATTTGATGAGTTTCTTTGCCGGTGAAGTACGTTTACTTCAGGTAATTCCGATACTGCCACCAAGCATTCTTGAAGGTAGCAGAGGTATTAACACAGGTTACCTCATCCTGAGTTTCCAAATCGGTCCTTCTCTATAGAGAAAAATGGGAAAATTTGCTGTATTATAACCACCTAAGGTAGGATGTATGGGACGAAGCAAAGTAATTACCATGAATAACATTACTTACACGTAACTCCTGGACAAACACCTACAACTGGCATTTTCCTTGATCTTCAGTATAATATTTCCAAGATGGGAAGATATGCACATACGATTTAACAACATCAAATATGATAGATGCTAAACTACCACTAGATGGTTGTGCTTCATTCACAGGAATAGGCGTACTAACTGGTGGAGTTGGGGCTTGCTGTGATAGTACTGGCCCTTTGGGCACTGGAGCTGCCTTACTAACTGCTCTTGTTTGGGATCTCTATGGTGGAGATGGTGTTGTGTCAACAAGAACTGGGTTACTATCGGCTGGGGTTGGGGTTAGATTGGGTGAAGCTGGTTCTCTGTCCATCGTAGTAGGGGTACAATCTGCGAGAGTTTGGGTTATGTGTGGTAGGGCTGGTTCTTGTGCATGTACAACTGGGGTGTTATCTCCACCAAGAGGTAGCACTGTTTTATTTTAAGATCGTGTTTTTAGTACGCTAGCTACTGGCATCACCCGCTCCAATTCAAATGGCTGATAAACAAGAAACATAGTTGAATGTACAGACATTGTATGAGAGACAGATGCAATGGATAGTGTGGAAAAAAGAGGGCATGAAATAGTTGACATGTATATTGTTTAACTAAAATGGATAGCATGACATAATTTCGCATATATGATGTCTATCTAAACTGGATAGCATAGCATAACATAACATAATTCAAAGATATGATGAATAACTAAATAGGATTGCATGACATAATTCACCTACATGTTATTTAAGTAATCAGGATCGCATCATTTAATTCACGTATGTGATTTATATGCTAAACAAAGGGCATTCGATATGATGTCTGAACTAAGAACATGGTGTTGAATATTGTGTATATGATGTCTAAACTATGCAATGCAAGACACTGTATGCATGATATTAGCAGTATAACCGTGCCAAGGTAGAGCATACACCTCAGTGGGGGAATAGGACTGGTCATCTATCTTTGAATCCATCTCTGAGGAGCTATCAGGACCCAACAAGATATCTGCTTCGATAGGTAGCACTGTCTGCTCTGAAGGCCTTGTTTTCACTCCAGATTTTTCCATCTCCCACCCAAATGGCTGATTCACAGGAAGAGTAGTTTAATGTACAAACATTGTCGACAAATGGAAATGTAATGGAGAAAAGGATGGGCAAGATATCATTCAAATATATGATACCTGGTTAAACAGGATGGCATTGCACATTTCACATATATTATGGCTGGCTAAAAGACATGAGACTGCATAATTCCCATATATGATATAGAAACTAAATAGGTGGCATTACAGAACATGTCTAAACTTAGCAGATGACATATATGATGTCAAAAGTAGGCACTTCAAGGCAACATATGCATGATATGACTAACATCATCATGCCAAGGTAGAGCGAACACCTTGGGGGGTAAATAGGAGTGGTCAGCGGCGTCTGAATACGCCTCAAAACAGATATCTTCCTCTGGATTACAATCTGGAGAGGGGTGGGGAGGGTTTGCCATTGAACCCACCATGGAGCGATGTGTGCATGACATTGTATTGCCGCGCAAAACTCTTCTCTTTTTCTCTACATGTTCAGCATGACTGTGTACAATATATGACATGCATACGAAAAAATATGGTGAGATTATATAAGGAGAGCATGCAGAAATTTAGAGTGATGGTAACAACCAGTGGATGGATCCAAAAATAATGATAGCAGGCTGATGATTGCTTTAAATTAATAAAAAGACAGATGATGATTGCTTTATTATTTGTTTCCCACCCAAGATGAACAACATAGGCATACCCTAGGTGAACCAGATATTAGATAGACACACTATTCATTGCTGCCTCGATATGTGCCCCACAACTAATTTAGGACTCACGTTTGAACATTAATTTGGACCTGACTTGGGAGTCCAAGAGCTGAATAGGACGATAAAGTAGCAGGTAAGTTTAAGCAATGCATAACATAAGTAGAAACAAAAGAGTGCGACCTCTCTTGTGGACCCGTGTACTCCTCAGATTCATCTGCTGAGTCGATGATGGTGATGCCATTGTGGTGGGTGCCGGCGGCAGGGAAGGAGATCTAAGGCGGCGAAAGACGGTCAGGAGTCATGATGTCTGGTTTGGAGATTGCTTCTATTGATGGAGCAGCTCAGGTGAGGTGGACGACGTCGCGGGAGGAGCAGGACAAACCACACAAAGTTCCCTTCAACACGTACCTGTAACTGAAGTATTCTGTAAAGGCTCATTTGGCTTGCATGATTC
Organism: Triticum dicoccoides; assembly: GCF_002162155.2. Classification (NCBI taxonomy): domain Eukaryota; kingdom Viridiplantae; phylum Streptophyta; class Magnoliopsida; order Poales; family Poaceae; genus Triticum; species Triticum dicoccoides. The sequence continues at coordinate 223,858,006 of NC_041387.1, read as the reverse complement.
TTAGAACGCAGGGATAGGAAAAACACCGGAATAGGATAGGAAAATGCACATGGTAAATAGAGCACTTGTAAACACGGGATTTCTGTAAACTTGGGTGTTTGGTTTACAGGAATTGGAAGAGCAGAGGAATGCAAAGAAACATGGCCAAAATAAAGTGAAACCATATGAAAGTGTGTAGAGTTAGAATGTTATTCTGGCACTAATGCACTTGGTCTTGTTTTCATGCATAGGATTTTGAAAAGTAGGTCCAGGTGGATGTTTTGCTTCATTCCTTTCAACAAAATGCATGAATAATTGAATAGTTGAGTGCCATTGGAAAATTCCCTATTGCTATGTTTTTCCGTTGAACCAAAATAGCCCTAATGGATCGACGTGAATGTATAGTAATAAGTGATGCAACAAGTGTACAACCTCTTTGCCGTAGCCGTGTCGACCTCGGCATCATTGGGTTGGTGGCTGAAGCAGTTGAGGCAGAGGTGGCTGTCGGAGGTGTGGAGGAAGATCTGAGGAATCTGTAGATGGCATCCAGGGCACTGCTCTGTTGTGATGGATCGTTCTGTCGTTGGAGCAGCTCTGGTGAGACGTAAGACGTCAAGGCTGAAGCAGCACAAGACAGACATCATCAATCTCAAGTGGGATTCTAATAGCATCTCCAATAGATGATGTAAAATGGATCTAAAATTAACATCACCAAAAACCACCTGACTACAACAGATGAGGCAAAAACTGTTGACTCTGAAATTAACTGTCGAAACTGAAAATTACTGTGGAATCTGAATGCTACTGTCGAAACTGAATGCAATGGTAGCAGAGAGGCACTTGACATGTAGTTTAGGGAGGGCCTGCAGTCCATCTTCAACCTGCACCCCCCTGAGTCGCCAGCCACCACCGGCCGAACCGCCGACCCCAGCGCCTCCTCGCCGCCCCGAAACAACTCGCCACCGCCGCCCCGGCCAGCCCTCTAGGCCCCCCGCCCCCACCCTGAACCCTAAGATAGATAGTGGGGTACCTCTCCGGCGAGGCCCCGTCCCCGCTACGGGTGGTTCTTCCTTAACTCCGGCGAGCCCCCCAACCCCTGAAAATCGACTGACCCAAAAGTCGATTCATCGACTGAACTGTGGCTTAATCGGAGCAGAGCAGCAGCACGAGCGAGGGGGAGAGCAGCAGCAGCAGCTAGGAGAGCGAGCGATCGAGCGAGAGCCGGAGCAGCAGCAGCAGCGCGAGCGAGCGAGAGCCGGAGCATCAGCAGCAAATCCGGCTGGTATGGCCGCCGCCGCCGAAGGGGCCTCGCACTAGGGGAGAGCCGTCGTGGAGATGTTGCCCGCGGCACTGGCTTCAAGGTAGCCGCTCCATGGGGGTGCAGGATGGAGCACCGTCGGTGCCGGGAGGTCGAGTTAAGGAGAAGGTGCGATGCGATGAGTGTACAACCTCTTTGGTGGCGCCGAGTAGGCCTCGGCTTTGTCTGAGGAGTCGGTGAGGATGCTGCGATTCCGGTGGAGCAGGTTAAGGCGGCGTTGTGGGCATGGAGCGGCCACGATAGACGAGGCCATCATCGGAGCAGCTCCTTGGAGGTGGAGGACGAGGCGGCTGAACCGGCGGGATGGCAAGATGGACGACGGATCCTCATCCGCGGAGGTGGACGAGGGACATCGAGCTATTGCGGTGGACGACGTCGTCGTGGAAGAGGCTCTGGCTGGGCAGCGGTAACGTGGTGGACGGAGAAGGGTGGGTTTTCGTGGCTGGAGCGGAGAGGTTATAGCGGCCTGGGATTTCGGATGGCGAAAAGGGGGCGATGGGAGGGGGTGAAGCATGACTTAGGGACGCGCTTGTCGAAAATGTAGGGTGTGTTACAAAAGTACCCCCACCAATTTGAACTAGCGACCCTTTCGGCTCAGGGTTAGAAGGCGGATTTCGCATGTCAGGATTTGGCAGCTGGAGGGAGTTTTCACGCGCGTTGTAATTTCGGGATAGCAAGGCGCGGGTTGTGAAGGCGCCAGTTTTGGGAGCATGATATCTGAATTTTCGGGATATAACAAGACGCGGGTTGAATTTTAGGGACAAGCCTAACGTGTAGTAATATTGTACTTGTACGTACCAAATCAATTCGCACTTCCCTCAACCAAAGAGAAAACAAAAAAAACTATTCACACCACACAAAGAGAGAGTCTTGCCCCGTTTTACTATACAAATGCTATTCAAAGCTACTCCCTCCTTCCATCTATATAGGGCCTAATGCGTTTTTCGATGCTAACTTTGACCAAATATTAGAGCAATGATATATGACATGCAACTTACACAAAGCACACCATTAAATTCATTTGTGAAAGGTTCTTTCAATGATATAATTTTCACATTGTGCATTCATGTACTATTAATCTTGTCAATAGTCAAAGGCGGTCTTAAAAATCTCATTATGCCCTATATAGATGGAAGGAGGGAGTATGAATCCATGTTATGTCCGATTAAATTTTTTCGCTTGCTGTATAATGGATGTAACCTACTCATACCAACATTTTAGTGCATTCCAAATGTCTATACTACCACTGCAATTCGAACTAAATTTGAATTTGTTTCTCTATTTCAATAAGAATCTACAATCATGATTGTTGCCAACTTCAACCATCATTCGTGTATTACCTTAGTAACACACCACATGATTACTATTGAGATAGATATGAATTATCTGTACTACATGAACTCGAATTCTATTTTTTGAATACACTTGGTGTTGATTCCAAATAATAGTACATTTGATGTACTAACTATATATTCATAATCTAAACCATGTTCCATACGTACACCGTGTTTATCACACAAAATATAGTGTCCCGCCCCCTACATTATGACAAGTATTTAGACCTGAGATGCAAAAGCCACACATTAGCCCAAATAATAATCAATGTTCTACATTATGATATCTTCTTCAAGTATCCGTATCCACTTTTTTATATGAATTATGATCTGTGTTCGTCTTTTACACCTTCACGATCCTCTTCTATTTGTAGCTACCTAGCGCAAACTTTCTATCATGCATGCACACGCCCGCCCCCCTCTCACACACCCTTAGCGTCCCCTCCATCACGCACGTTCATTATTTCTCTTTAGGTCGTCCACCAGCGGTGTGTGTAGGCCCCCGGCTCCTTCTTTCTGGCACACACCGGTCGATATACCTCTCTAGCCAAGTGTGCCTACAACAAACACATATATACTTCCCCTCTTCTCTTCTTACCGTCCATGCCCCCATATGTCCAATACGATTAAACGCAGGTACACACTCCTGCCCCTCTTTTCATTTATCACATACTCGCACACTCCTCCCCCCTCGACATGGTAGGCCTCTCGCAGCAGCTCCTAGCCACACCCTCTCCACCTGTCCGCCTCTCTGGACCTTATTTGCTTCTAACACATGCAGGCGTGTATATGCACTGATCTCCCTACATATAGCCAGGTCGACTATAATTCATTTTCACAAAGCACCGATACACTTACCTCGCTAGTTATGTCTCTCCTTTTCTCGGACACACGACGGTTGATCTTGCTATGTAGTTACGTATGCTTACCACAACCATATCTTCTCCCCTCATCATCCTTGAATACCTCCCGACCCGTCTCTCACACGCACGTGCATAGACAGACAGACATCCCCCGCCCTCTCTTATTGATATTGCACTCATACCCTCCGTTTGTCTAGCAGGCCTCTCCCACCATTTGTGAGATGCCACTCCACCACCAACCCTCCGACGCTCTACCTTTGTCTTTTCCCAACCTTATTCCTCTGCTACACTTATCCATGGACGTCGATCGATCTCCCTCAATACATAGTTAGGTCTCTCTCCCTCCCCACACATATACTAGTCGACCGGTCTCTAGCCCCCCCCCACACACACACCGATAGTGGAACGTTGTAGGTAGGTATCCATGCCACAGAGAAGAACTACACCTCTATCCTCTCAAATTCCAATAGGCCAGCCGCCCTGTATCTTTAACGTGGGCAAACACAAATTCGATGGTACTCATTATCGATCGCGCAGCCACACACTTCATCCATGTTTTCAATTCTATCGATATCTCATGTCCATAACTCCGTTCCACACACATTGCATATGTTACGTTTTTCTGATTGAGATATCATCAACACATTGCCTCTGTTTCGCACAAACCATCTCTCTCACATCCACCCACGTATGTACCTGCACCTAAAGAAGAAGTGCACGCAGGACGCACGTACTCACGTCTTGTTCCTGGCCACACCCACACGGGTACATGGTGGAGTTCGTTTCTGTACGAAAAGGCAGCCCATGTGATAATTTGACGCGTGTAGCGGTTGTCTACTCGAAGGAGGGTCGGGTACCACGCCTAGAATATAAAACGATTGCCGTGGGGAAAATGGAAAAATGGGTTTGTCACTCGTCACACCATCTCACACAAGGCCGTCGTGGCCTCTCTCTCTCAGCGTTGGTCAGTGATCCGGCCGCATCCCGTCCGCCGACGGAAAGGGAGGATGTGCATCGTCTCTTCATTCGACGGCGTTGAGGCAGCTCATCCCAACCTGTGGTACTTGTCGTTCTCTCTGACCAAGCTCCGGCGCGGTAGGGCCTTCGCCACTTGCTCGCTGCCGCAGTATGGGTAGATCCCGGCCGCCGGCGCCCTCCCAGTAACATCCCGACGACCCTCAGGTACAGCTTCCTCCGGCCTTGCTCCACAGCCCATCTTCCCACGTTGTTGCATGTGGATCTTCTTTAGTTGTTTGCTTAAATCGTATCTTGGTTAGCGTACTTTCCATCTTGCAATCTCGTCCTCAAACCATTTTGATAAACCACCATGTGTTATCTTTCCCTTTTTACATGGAACATGCTTCTTTTTTGTTGGCGTATGTGTCTTCAACTCATGTTATTGGACAGTAATTGTTTCCTTTCAACCTCCTTTTGCAAAAAGGGCTATCCATTTTGACCTCGTTGCTATTGCGACCTTTTGGTGAACTGCACAACTCACTTTTTTGAAGAGTGTTTTGTGCAGTTCCGCCAAAATGTCACATGGGCAAAAAATTTACATTTCTGTGGGACTGCGGAAAGGGAAATTGGTTTTGCTATCCTCCTCATCCAACACCGTGCCTAATCTTCTCCAACAAGAAGTTAGTCCTAAAGAGAGATCGTAGAGGTGATCGGCTTCTATTTATGTGTGTTATGTTTCATCATCTAGTTCCACTATCATTGTAATCACACTGACTAGATATCTTTGCAAACAGGGATTGTGGTGTCCTTCATACACCTATTTTTTGGCTACAGAGCTGGGTGAAACTAGCTGCCAAGCAATGAACATTGTGCCAAGGAAATGGAGCCATGCCTACGAACAACATCGATCAATTATAATTTTTTTCTTTATTTGTACACCTTCTCACAAGTTTGTCTTCAGTTGTGATGTGAATATTGGCACTGATCTGTGAACCATTGAGATGCATTAGCCATGGTAGTTTCATTTGTATTTGATGGAATGTTGTAACGAGATAATCTTGAGGCAAGACACATGAATCCTAAATTGAAACCTTTTTTGCCTGCGGGAACCAAAGTTGAAACCTTCATAGCATCACAATACAATTTCATCAAAATTATGCATACATATAAACAAATCATGAAGGATTGATAGCAATGCCAGAAACAATTCAACTTCATTTCGCCGACATGTTGGACATCCTTCATCCGGCTCCACCTGCCATGCAGCAATATTGAGTGCACAACACAACTTTAGGGAAAGATTCACCCCGGTCGTTGCGCCACAGTAGTAATGACTAGTGAGCAGTCAAATCACATAGCCCGACCTTCGCCACAGTAAGTTGCTCGGACGAAGCAACCATCATTTCTCTGTTCCTTGAATCCGCTGGTACTCCCATATTCCCACAGTAATAAGTTGCTCGGGCGAATCAACCATCACAATATCCACTCACGTGTGATGACCACAGGAGCTATCCATTCAAATTGCATGTTAAAAAAATAAAGGTCGATAACTAATGCGGCAAACTTTCAAAAAAAAACTAATGCGGCACCTCGGGCCAACGCGGCCAGATCGCATTTTGCACGAGAAATTACACACCATGTTTTGTTGACATGTGGTCCCATTCCAACGTATCAGTGAGACGACAACGAGTAGTAGGAGTATTTCCGAACAGACGTGTAGGCCGGAGTGCCTCTTCGTGAACCGTGGCAAACTGGCAACCGTCCACTAACTCTTCGCCTTTCCCTCTCGATTTGGAACTGTTGTCGCACGATCTCCCTCTCCCTCCTCCATTTTCCTTCAGCCCTTCACCCTTTCTTCTGCCATTGCTCGATCGTCTTCTCCATGGAGGGAACAGGCCGGAAACGACCCCGTTATTCTTGCCCCGATCTGTAAGATGACGTGGTGGAGGAACTCATTGCTCGGTGCGACATTATCACCTCGGCTAGCATGGCAGCTTCGTTCAAGCCCATTCTCGACTCATCTAATAACATCATTACAAGGAACCCAAGAGTCAAGGAGCGGTTTGATCTCCCCTATCTTCTTCACCGTGACCCTGATGACTACTCGCGCCGGGACGACGGAGGCCTCGCCATGTGCAAGTTGATGCCGCTTGATAATGATATGTATGATGTTAAGATGCCATCGCTTGAGGTCAAGGATTGGGCAGGAGAAAATGGAGATTGGGTTGTTTACATTGGATCCAAATGCGAGTGGGAACTTGTGAATGTCTACACTCGTGACCGGGTTCCACTTCCAAAAATCTCAGGAGACTGCCTAGAGGTTGAGCACACCGGTATTATACACACGTTCAAATACGATCATGGTGACTGTCTTCTATGAAAGATAGCAATTTGTCGAGTTCCCAACCGCTCTTGGAATTACAACAACTATGAAGTTGATGCTATCTTCGACAAGCTTGTTGTCGTCCTTTGTGGTTCAATACACGGATGTGTACTGTGATGGATATTGCTCAAAAATCAGTTTCTATACACGGATGTGTACTGTGATGCAATTCAATATGAGGGCCTTGTGTTTGCTGTCACCACTTGTGGCACTGTTTTTGCATGGAATCCTTATACTTTCGGTACATTTGTCTTCCACCATAATTATAATTGTTTCATCCACATGCATGCGGGTTAGCAAGTTTCCCTTTACTAATTAACCTTGTTCTTGTGTTTCCAAGGTCTTGTGAACATTCCACCACCTATACTTGAAAAAATTTATAACCAAGGGGGAGATGACGATGGTGATGATCACGAGCATGAGGACGAGCAGAACGTATATACTCAGTGGCGCCTGGCAACTAATTCCGATGGATCACCTCTTCTTGTGTGTATACAGCGCACTGAGTTTGTTACTACTGAGGCAGCACGTGTTGTCTCCCATGGTCGCACTCTCCGGACCTATTCCAACACCCGTTGCATGGTATTCGGGATGGATACTAGTGTGCTAGCGCCAACTCCTTCTCCCTAGTACAGAATTGATAGTATTGGAGAAAACTCGCTCTTCCTTGGACAAAACTATTTGATGATGGTGAAAGGCGATCCAACTGATGTTGACACAACGTTACTAGTACCATTTATGAGAAGCAACTGTGTCTATACCTTGGACATTAGGGTGGTTCCCTACCCTGGTACTGATATAGTGGGCTACTTCAGCCTGGATGATCAGTCCTGCATTGGTATCGAGATGGACAATAGATGGCCCGTCCCAGAGAATTACTTGTGGTTGAAAGCAAGCATTTCCAACGCCGAGGAATGGTTGAGTTGAAGTTCATTTCATTGCTTGTTATTTATTGTGTGGTGAAAACTTTAGTATTTATAATGTATCCTCGTTGTTGATGTGGGTTGATGACCTGTTGTATGTAATAAAATGATATGCGTGTGATAAACTTACTAAATTTATGAATGGCTTTCGAGTTGCTTCTGTGAGTGAGTGGTGCGACGAGGAAAAAATATATTTTCTGAATACATACTTGTACGTGCATTGCAACAGGTTATCGGATGAGGCCAATCAACAATAGTAGTACACTATTTGTACTAGCTTCACATGCTTTGCGCATCATGCGGGTGTTTTTACTGTAGCCATATTGTACATAACCAACACCTCGAATCCTTGATACTAGTACTATATACTAAGTAGTAGGAGTAGTAGGGTGGCATGGGCCAGAACAATCATTCACGTCCAGGAGTACGGCACATGTCCCCAGCACGACTTCCATTTGACACCATATTTCTTGGAGTCCGTGCTAGAGCAATCTCTTCAACCTCATCGTTTCTCTAACTCAGCCATCGCACGATGGGCGAGGTGGGGGTTTGCCGATAGTCGGTTTCTTCAACTACGGTCCCACTTGTAAGGCCAACTCCAACGCTCTGCTAATATATGGATGTACTCTTCTTCCCAGTACCAAGACTTGCATCCATTCTACTCCCTCCATTGCACAATACATTCCTTCTATTTGTCAAAATATATATGTATCTAGACATGTTTTAGTGTATAGGTATATCCATTTTTGGACAAATGGAAGTCAAGTATTTTGGAACGGAGGGAGTACACAATAAAAAAAATAAGTTAGAAGAACTAGTCTAATCCGAGAGCACAACCGAAGATTTGGTTGGGTTCTTCCTCCATTTGCCGACACATGGGACATCCAGCATCCATGTCATGTCATGAAAGAAAATAGAGTGGTAGTTGAAGCCACGAGATGTGCATCTTGGGTTAAACTGTAAATAGAATCTTACTACCCTTTAGTAACTCCAAAAGTGGCCACCCAAGATCTTTATTGGATTTGTTTTTCATCACCAGCATGTTGAGGTGGAAGATGTGCAGGTTTAGTGGGTCCTCTTGCGTTTTCACTAACATGTGGGACCGCATGTGAGCAAACAAACGATGGGCTCCTTGCGTCCGCTAGCTGGCTTAGAAGAGAGATAGAGGAGGGCTGAGCACGGACTGCAGGAAATTTGTTCTACGTACCCAGCACCTTGATATTCGCATGTTGTTGTTTCTAGAATAAAAAAAGGAGGTCCCCTACTTATGTACTCCCACTACGCCTAGCCTAAGGTTAGTAGGTGACCTTGCACTTGGCATTTCGCCTCTTCCGGAAGTCGATGGTTCTATAGTAGTGCTTCTGGCAATCTGACACCAAATGAACTGTTGCACGTCCACCGCTTGTAAGCAAAAGTTTCTCCTCGTGCTGCGAGCCACCGCGCACGCGTTAGGGAGGGAGAAGGCATAGTCAAGCTTCTCGTCGTTCTGCGAGTTGACGGGACACATCGAAGTTATTTACTAGTAGTACGTACTCTCTCCAAAAAAGGGATGACCATGTCATTGCTACCATCCCGTGCTCCATTGTTGAGTATGTGCACTGGTCACGTGCCATCGAGGAGAAAAAATATTGCGTAGTTGCCATCGAAGTGCACGACTCACTTACGAAAA
>NC_041387.1:223844270-223848384 GCF_002162155.2 Triticum dicoccoides | reverse complement strand
TTATGCACTGCTTATCTGATTATCTCCATTTTCTTACATGACATGTGCACCTTGATGCTAGCTGTCTCGCGCGTTGGGAAAAGGATGAACAAAGCTAAGGTAAAAGAAAAGAGTTGAAGAGCATAGATTCCCAACAACAAAATGAGTGAATCTACACTCCAAAATATGTCTACATACATCTGTATGTTGTAGTCTATTTGAAATGGCTAGAAAGACTTATATTTCGGAACGGAGGGAGTAGTTTATATTGAATTATTGATAACCACACAACAAGCCACGCATGTAAAGGACGCATGCAGCCACGCATGTACACAAGCCAACGCACTAACTCCATCCGATCCAACTCGTGCACATACGCGCATAGCATGGAGCAGACAACGCACGTACACAAGACGTGCATGCACACACGTTCGGTCGCAGAATGCACGTGAATAACACATGCATGCGCACACACTCGGCTGCATGGAGGCGTGCGCCATCTGCGGCGACGTCCGGTTCGTCGTGCTACGACGAAGCTCACACGCAACGGTGCATACGCATCTCTTGCAGCACCTCTTTTTCATTGTTGCTCAACTACTAGTCGGAGATGAAGACGACCGCAGCCTCGGCCTTAGAGCTAGCACCGATGGAAAAACACGCATGCTGCACACACACGAGCACATACGGAGTGCCCATGACGTGGTGGTGCTGCGTCCCCAGTCACCTCTACTCCTTCTACGCACGTTGTCTATCAAGGCGGCTGCATGCTAATGATGATGTGGGTGAGATCTTCTAGGACTCAGATGATGACGAGGAAAATTATGAGACACAAGGTGCCGTACACCGTCAATGTCCACGGTCAAGGGGGTGCTAGTAAGTGCTTAGATGTGCTTAGAGCAAGTACAATAGAGCTGAGTCAGCGAGCTATAAGGAATAAACTAGTATATTTCTGCTTAGTTGGAGGAAAGAGAAGAGGAGAGAAAAGGTAAGCGGGCTCTTCGTGAAGAGCCAGCTCTAGCACGTGCTCCTAGGCACTTTCTGAGAATGAAAGGTGGGCCACTGTTTTGATCTACTATTGTACATGTTGACTATAAGATGGGCTGTAGATGACAAGGCACTCGCTTATAGCCAGCAGTTGGCTATACTATTAATGCTCTTTAGATGAGGTGCTAAGTGCATTAAATGGCTTAGTAACTCAATTCTTCAATGCATAGGTGCTTAGTTTATTGGTGCCACATCATATTTTATGCCTACGTGGCATGCTTAGCAGCTATACATGGTGGAGCACTGGGAGAGGCCAAGGCTGGTCATAGTGGGGAGTAACCTGTACTGTAACATATTACTATGTTACTCTAAACATCTCTATAAACCGGAAAGGAGGGAGTAGTAACATAGAATAGTGTCATATGCAGAGTATGGGAGCACATGATAGTTCCCCGTCCGGACCGATCCCAAGTTGGCTTCTCACCTTCTTGGCCCAACAAAAACCCCTCCCCCCTCCCGTGCGTGCTTCCCGCCCGGCGCCAGCTAAGCCCACCGCTCCACATTGATGGCAAGTCAGGGCGACGCGACCTCTCACTACTTCCGCCATTGAAGCGGCGCGCCGACCGAGGGCACCACCCGCTGCAGGAGAGAGAAGAGGAGAGAGAAGAAAAGCGGATTGTAAACGTGTAGCCGGTTGTACTCCAACATACTTTGTGAGACAAAAGGTGGGGCCATTATTAATGATATTGTATTTATACTAAAGGGACTAACAGACGCCTTAATTACTCCATTTTTTAGACAAACCTTGGTGGGGCTATTATTGACTCTTTTTTGAGCTATTATTGACTTGGACGTGGGGTTTGGGGGACAAAGGCCTACTATTATACTCGCACGACCAACCTGACATGCTCTACCCTAGCCGTCGCTGTATCATATGGTTTCGCATCGTTCCAGATCTTAGCGCCACCACGCAATTCTTCTCCAGCCTTCCTTCCGGCATGCACCGCGAGAAGGGACAGCAGTCCTCCGAACCCCGCCTTTCATGATCCTGTACGGGAGAGGGGCGATCACGTTTTTGGGGAGCACACTCCTGTGACTGCTGCCAGCGACGACTTCCTCAACGACAGCCTTCTTCCCCGACCTCGGTAACCTCTTCATCAATGACATGAGTGACAACATCAACGACATGAGTGACAACATCAACCACATCGGTTCTGCTCCCGCTGTACAGTATGTGATTCTGTCCTCCTGGTTTAGTCCGCATCATTACTTTGATGTTTGCAATTGTCGTCATGATCTATTTACTGTTGATTCGGATTAAATCTCATACTAAATTGCTCATATATTCAAAAATCCAATCCAAAAACCTGATTACAGGCAATTTACTCCGAGTGGTTTTGTTCTGCTTTTGAAGCCGCCTACTTTTAAGGGGGTGCAATATAAAAGGTGGCGCACAAGAGCAGTATATTGGTTTCAGATCATGTACTGCTATGAAGCCACTAAGGGTAAGCCTGAGGGCGATCTTAATCCTACACAGCAGGAAGCTTTTCAGAACATGGATACCCTCTTCAAAGCCGCCCTACTGAGTGTTCTTGATGATTCCATTGTGGATTCATATATGTCGTTTGACAGCGGCAAAGACATGTGGGTTGTGCTCGAGGCCATGTTTGGGCCCTCGGGCGCTGGCAACGAGTTGTACGTCATGGAGCAATTCTGTGACTACAAGATGACCGATGAGCGCTCTGTTGTTCAGCAGACTCATGAGATACAGTTACTCTATAAGGAACTTGAGTACTTTAACTGTGTGTTGCCAGACAAATTTGTTGCTGGGACCATCATTGGCAAGCTTCCACCTTCGTGGAACAATTTTGCTACTTCTCTGAAAAACAAGAGACATGAGTTTGCTATTTTGGATCTCATTAGCACTCTTGATTTTGAGAATAAGGCGAGAGCAAAAGAAACACATGCTCGGGTCACTGAGGGAGCTTCTAGTGCCCACATGGTACACGAGAAAAACTTCCAGCCCAACCAGCCCCAAAACAACAAGAACAAATCTCAGGGGAAAGGCAAGTTTGATGCAAAGAACAAGCCGTCACATTCTACCAAATTCAAGAAGAATTCTCATAACGGGAAGGGATACAAACCTCAATTTTGGTAGCACCGCACAAAATTTATATGGCTGCATCTACCTGCTATCAGCTAACCTCATGGTGCTCCAGGTATTCCTACATTCGTAACTAGGTACAATGACCACCGCAAGATGAAATTAGCTTATTCGTACGTTGACTTGCCGAATGCAGTGCGGAACGATCCTATCATGTGTGGAGGAGAAAACAATCAGTGCAGCCGAAGGTGGAAATCAACCAAGGACTTATGAAATTATATGTAATCTTGCTCAGGCAGGTCAGTATCCCCTTCGTCCAGATGATCGTGTTTTGTCATGCCGAGCTATTGATATGTGCTACTGTTTTGCAACACCGTTTTAAGTATAGCTACTGTTTTCCTATCTTTTTAGATTCAGGAAAATGAATATGATATCAGGGGAGCACAATATGGACCCATGTTGAGTCATCTCTATTGCCTCATGTGTTTGCTGCAAATGTGTCAGCATCAATTGCAAGAGGAGGCAGCTAGCTAGCTGTGGAGTTGCCAACATGCTCAAAGTGCTCGCAACATTGATAAGAAACACGCATGCCCAGGAAATTAATGCATGCGCAGGGAGGCCCTTTGCTCAGAGAAGCATCGACCGATTTTCTTTATTTCCACACCTTCTCACGTTTTTGTATATTGGTTATAGTATGGTGAATCATTGAGATGCATAGACATGTCGAACTTTCGTTCTTCTGAATGTTAGTTTAATGTGAGTGTCTACATCCAGTACCGCATCCTCTAATTTGGTGGATGCACACAGAGAAAATAAATCTCCTTAATTTACTCCATAACCACCCTATTAAATAGGCCTAGTAACAAACCAGGAGCATGCAGTGGCCGGCGGGCACATGCATCCTGCATGCATGGCCAGTCAGCCAAGCCCATGCGCCAGTTCCAATGCAGCAACGCAAAAGAAGAGAGTGGTTCTTGGGAAAAAAGCGAGTAGTTAGTGCAGCAGGCCTTATAAACACGAACAACTCGCTCTCCCGCTTCTGTCTCC
>NC_041387.1:223809055-223843971 GCF_002162155.2 Triticum dicoccoides | reverse complement strand
ACCGCATCAGCGATCTCCCAGGCATCATCCTTGAGGAGATCATCTCGCTTCTCCCCACCAAGGATTGCTGCCGCACACAAGTCCTCTCAACTCGGTGGTGCCCTCTATGGCGCACCGTGCCCCTCAATCTCGACTGTCGTCAGATATCTGTCCTTCCTGAATTTGATCTCCTCAAAGCCATCGTCTCTTCTCACCAGCAGGGCCCTGTTCAATGACTCTACATCCCGACAAGCTACCTGCTGTCCATACCCGGCAAGGTGGACGCTTGGCTGACATCCCCTGAATTCGGAAAACTCCAGCTGTTTGAGTTCTACCATTACCATGAAAGTTTCATACCACGAAAATACCAAGAATTCGTGCCCACACCACCGTTGTCCATCTCATAGTTTTCCTCCTCTCTCCACACCGCCACCTTTGCCCGATGCCATCTACCAGACGATCTGGTACAAATGCTTTGACTCCCACTGCTAAAAAAACTTTCGCTTGTGGTGGTTTATCTATCAGAGGCCTCACTGCACAGCATTATCCACTCCAGTTGCCCTGCCCTGGAGCGCTTGCTGATTATTTTGGGAATAGAAAACGGTATCAGTTGTCTCCAAATGAAGTCGCCTCACCTTAAAAGCATTGGAATTTGTTTTAAAGGACAGCAGCTCATCATCGAATATGCCCCTTCACTTGAAAGGTTGCTCCTTCATAATTGTTATACACCTACAGAAATAATTGTCGTCTCTGCGCCCAAACTGGAGACCTTGGGTGTAATTCGTGACTTGTTTAATAATCACAAGGAGTTGGTGTTTGGCTCCTCACTTTTTCAGGTACCGTATATTATCATCTACACATTTGTAATCATATGCTGCATTTTTCATTTGTGCGCATAAGTTTTATATCATCTTGGAGTACACTTTGGGTACTAATATTATGTTATATGCTCAATGAAGAGTTCGTCCATTGATAGCCTATCAATGTTGCTGGACTCTGTCAAGATCATATATATCAGAATGTATAGTTTTGATCTGGACATAATTATTGGCTTGCTCTGATGTTTCCCTCATACTCCCCTCCACCTACCACTACACTGCCGCATCTTCCATGGCTGCTATTCGTTCCCGTCTGAGGCCTTGCCGTTGTTCTCCGCCTTGGTTAGCTCGCTGTGCCCGCCGCCGTATGGCATTGTGAACATGGTCAACAACCAAGAGGAATCAGGAGATGACTGTACGTGGAGAGTCTGACAGTAGGGACCCACCAGGGTCATTGCATTTTGCAAGCAGGTGCCTCGTTATTACAAGCCAAGAAAATGCTTCCTCCTAATTGTTTGACAACTAGGTTCCACGCCATTGTCAATGTAGTGAATAAACGAGAAAATTACACAACGAGCGAATAACACCAGGGACCCAGCAGCTTGCCTAGATGTTTTTTAGTTTCAGAGACGGGGCTCAACTGCGCACTGTGCGGGGGCTGTGCCCGTCTAGCCCACGCTTACGCTTTTATTAAGCACATGACGAGCCCAGTTGATATATTTTTTCTTTCTGAAATTGGCTAGCCTAGTTCTTTTTTTTGGGGAATACCAAAACCGAGGCCTACTTTCTTTTCTTAGCCCTGCTGGGCTGCAAATTTTCAAGACGAGGAGGGATGTAAGTAGTAGGAAATGGGCTTCCCTAGAAAACGGGCTATAAGTTGTAAGAAATGGGCTGTAAATTTTTAAACCAAAGCCAACCGGCAATTGCATTAAAATGTCATTTTTTCAGGATTTCTCTACTCTCTACTCTTATAAAAACCAAAGCCAACTGGCAATTACATTAAAATACCATCTTTTCTCCCACAAGATAAACTACTCATACAAATGCATCTTCATGTTCCGTGCAACGAACGGGCATCTTGCTAGTTAAGATCCTAAATTTCATTCACTTTTTTTGCGGAGAATTGGTTTTTGAATTTTATTTTGATATAATTTTTTGAAAATTATTTTTAATGTGACTCAAAATTTTGTGATTAAAAGAGTCGGGACCCCACCAAAATATGCAAAATTTCGTTGAATTTTTTAGCAGTGCCCAAAATATATGGTCTGTAATGCTAATAAAAAGAATATGGGCTTCAAATATCCTTAAGAATTAGCAAATGGGCTGTAAATTATTGAAAATAATGGCTAATGGGCTGTATGCTATTTTACTTAGATTTGGACGCTGACTTATGGGCCTACTAGGTTGAGGATGACGCTGTCCTAATTTTTTTTTACGCGTACGCAAGGCTCTATCAACTTAGTCAACACACAGCAGTGACTGTTGGATGTCCATCCAACGGCCGCCATGCTTCTTCAATCTCTCATCTTCCTGCTCCAACCGCACAAACCAGCGCTAGCGGGACTGCCTGCACCCTCCTCCTATGGGTGGCTGTGCTGCCGCCAGGCCATCCCTCTAACCACCCACACATCCTGTTATTTTCCGGCAACGTCAGCCTCACCCGGCAGCCGACCAGTCAGCGCTCGTTCTCCCCTCAGCGTGGGCATCCACTGCGGTGGCTTCGCCAGCTCCGGGTGGTTCTCTTCCTGGGACTTGCCCTCGTCCACCGCGTTTGTGCTCTCGGCGCGGCGAGGTCAACATGGTCAACAAACAACAGCCATTGGAAGAGGCTGACAGTAGGGGCCCACACAGGAAAATGCCTCCTTATTACGCGCAAAATAATGATTCCTCCACCTGATAGCTGGGACCCACCGGAAGGGTCTCTGTATTTCGCGAAATAAACGTTCCCCCCGCTGTCATCTCGGACCCATCGGAAATGCCTCCTTATTACGCACAAAAAAAAATGAATACTCCCCCTGCTAGCTGGGACTCACCTTGGTGGGAGGCTGACTTGTGGGCCTACTAAGTTTACGGGGACGGAGGGCTTTGTCAACTTAGTCAATATGAAGGATTCTAGCTCCAGTGACCGTACGATGTCCATCGAACGGCCGTAGTGCTTCTTCAACCTCTGGTCTTCGTGCTCCAGCCGCCCAAAGCAGCGCCGGTCGTGCCGCATTCTACTGCCTCCCATGGCCGGCTGTGATGCCGCGGAGGCCTCACCGCCCCGTACTACTCCCACCGCTGGCCAGGCCATCCCTCTACTCACCCACCCCCTATTATTCTGCGGCGATGGTAGCCTCACACCGGAGCCGAACCAGTGAACCCTCGTACTCCTCTTCGCGTGGGCATCCACTGACGCGTCTTCCCCGGCTCCGCGTCCTTCCTAGGCCTCGCCGTCATCCACCGCCGTAGTTCTCTCGGTGTGGCATGGTCAATGTGGTCAACGACCGACTTCCATCGGAAGAGTGCTGTGCGTGGAGAGGCTGACAGCTGGGTCCACGGCGGCCGCAAGGAAGTGCCTCCTTATTACGTGCAAAATAGTTATTCCTCCACCTGATAGCAGGGACCCACCGGACGGGCCACCATATTTCACGAAAAAAATGTTTCCCCCTGACTGCTGGGACCCACCAGCTACACCTTCACACGCAAGGAAGTGCGTCCGGGAAAAAAAACAAAACGATTCGCCCCCTGACTGCTGGGACCCACCAGCTACATCTTCGCAGGCAAGGAAGTGCCTGACAGTCGGGACCCACCTGGTCGAAGCGTACGTAGCGTTGTCATTCTGGTCGCAAATGTGTACATACATATATACTGGTCGATGTATAGGCGCGCACGTGTCATAGTAGAGGCGCACATGTAGCATGTACACGTACGTACATCGGCCATGGTGCAAGAAAGATAATACGGCCACGTACGTACATACGGGCAGGGTCTCAAACGCCTACTCGCGCATACATATGGCCAGGGCTCGTGTACATGGCTGGCTCGGAATGGAGGAACATCGTCGTCGTCGTGTACATGGGAAGCCAACCGGCTGGGTCGGAACGGAATGTGTGGTCGTGTTCATCGGGAGGGCTTGGACGGAACAGGCGATGGAAACGAGGCCTGGCATACCACAGAATAGAGGAAAAGGCCTTGTGTTCGACCGGCCACGTTTGAAACAGGGGTCCTGTTGATCGGGAGGGGTCTGGCGTTCCGCAAAACGGAGGAAACGGACCTCCTACGGTCGAAACGGGGGTCCTGTTGATTGGGAGGGTTGTGGCGTACCACAAAACGGAGGAAACGGACCTCCTACGGTCGAAACGGGGGTCCTGTTGATCGGGAGAGGTGTGGCGTACCGCAAAACAGACGAAACGGACCTCCTACGGTCGAAACGGGGGTCCTGTTGATTCGGAGGGGTGTGGCGTACCGCAAAACGGACGAAACGGACTTGTGTTGGAGCGCTAGGGTCGAAACGGGGGTCCTGTTCATCGGGAGGAGTGTGGCGTACCGCAAAACGGGACTCCACAGGATACTGTTCATCTCCACCATCGACCTCCTCAAGCCTCCACGGGCTACCCTCGACCTCCTCCAGCCTCCACGGGCTCCTGTTCATCCAACCTCCACCGCGCGCTACTCCACCGGCTACTGTTCAACCACCCCTCCACGGGCACCCCTCCACTGTCTACTATTCAGCCAGCCCTCCACACCACGGGGTCCTGTTCATCCACAAGCAACGCCACCGCTCACTGTTCATCCAAATCCCCCCCCTGCAACACTAACTGTTCATCCAATCGATCGGCTTCAGTTAGCAGCAGTAGTGAAGGAATCGCTCAATCGGGTTCAGTTAACAGCCATCGATCTTTCGCTCGGGTTCAGTAACGCGTAGCCTGTAGTGCAATTGCTCGGGTTCAGTTAGAGCCCAACGCGTCGCTCGGGTTCAGATAGAGCCAACGCCTCTCACACACGCGCGTACATGTACGAGAGAAACGCGCATCGCTCGGCCCCCAACCTCCCACCATAACAGGGAACTCCCCGAAATTTTCCTCGCCCTCGCTTCTACCACGGTTTTTTCCGTCATGGATGGCCCAAAGATTGTCATGCAGCTGCGTCTCCGGCCCGCCCAGGATGAAAAGCCCATTTTCTGTCATGATTTTTTGTCATAGAAGTAGGAGCCCACCACATCTATGATGATACCGGGTTTTGTCACAATTATCGTCATAGAAGTGTCATATGTATGACAGAAAAAAATTTGTTCGGCCCAAAATGTCACGGATGTGTCTTTTTTTTGTAGTGCTTTCTTGAAGTTTCCCTTCTTTCCCTTGACTTTGTTGAAACTAGTGGTTTTGATCACCATCAACACTTGCTTCTCCTTCTGGATGTCTGACTCAGCGTCTTTTAGCATCGTGAACATCTCGGAGACTGACTTGTTCATCCCTTGCATGTTATAGTTCAACACAAAGCTCGTGTAGCTAGGTGGTAGCGATTGAAGAACTCTGTCAATGACAGCCTCTGGAGGGAGATCGACTCCCAACTCATCCAGATGGTTGTAGTACCCAGACATTCTGAGTATGTGCTCACTGACAGACCCGTTCTCCTCCATCTTGCAGGCATAGAACTTTTCGAAGGTCTCATACCTCTCGATTCGGGCATTCTTCTCAAAGATAAATTTCAACTCTTGGAACATCTCATATGCTTCATGAAGTTCAAAATGCCTTTGACGTCCCAGCTCTAAGCCATACAACATGGTGCACTGAACTATTTGTAGTCATCAACATGTGACTAACAGGCATTCACAATGTCCATAATCGCTGGAGGGGGTGTGATGTTTACTACGCAACCTTCTTCTTGTAGACTCGTGTTGGGCCTCCAAGCGTAGAGTTCTGTAGGACAGTAGAAAATTTCCCCCAAGTGGATGAGCTAAGGTTTATCCATCCGTAGTAGGCGTAGGATGAAGATGGTCTCTCCTAAACAACCCTGCAACCAAATATCAAGGAGTCTCTTGTGTCCCCAACACATACAATACAATGGTAAATTGTATAGGTGCACTAGTTCGTCGAAAAGATGGTGATACAAGTGCAATATGGTAGATAAAGGTTTTTGTAACCTGAAAATATAAAAACAGCAAGGTAACTAGTAACAAAAGTGAGCGAAAATGGTATTGCAATGCTTGAAAACAAGGCCTATGGTTCATACTTTCACTAGTGCAAGTTCTCTCAACAATGATAACGTAATTAGATATATGCCAATCCCTCAATATGCGACAAAAGTCACTCCAAAGTTCCTATAGCAGAGAACATAAGATGAAATTGCTTGTAGCGTATGAAACCACCTCAAAGTTGTTCTTTCTGATCATTCTATTGCGCTATTCCTATAAGTGTCACAAACAGCCCTAGAGTTCGTACTAAAATAACACCACATGACACACATCAATCAAACCCTAATGTTACCTAGATACTCCAATGTCACCACAAGTATCCATGGATCAGTTATATGATATGCATCACACAATCTCAGATTCATAATATTCAATCCAACAAAAAGAACTTCAAGAGTATCCTAAAATTTCAATCGGAGAAAGGAATATGAAAACGCGTACCAACCCCTATGCATAGATTACCCCAATGTCACCACGGGAATCCGCAAGTTGATAACCAAAACATACATCAAGTGGATCAATAGAACATCCCATTGTCACCACGGATATCCCATCGCAAGACATACATCAAGTGCTCTCACATCCAAAGATTCAATCCAACATATCAAAACCTCAAAGGAAAAGACTCAATTCATCACAAGGAGATAGAGGGAGAAACACCATATGATTCAACTATAATAGCAAAGCTCGCAGTACGTCAAGATCGTGCCAAATCAAGAACACGAGAGAGAGAGAGAGAGAGAGAGAGAGATCAAACACATAGCTACTAGTACATACCCTCAGCCCCGAGGGTGAACTACTCCCTCCTCATCATGGAGACCGCCGGGATGATGAAGATGCCCACCGGTGATGGATTCCCCCTTTGGCAGGGTGCCGTAATAGGGTCCCGATTGGTTTTTGGTGGCTACAGAGGCTTGCGGCGGCGGACCTCCCGATCTAGGTTAATTTCTGGAGGTTTCGGGATTTATAGGAGGTGTTGGCATCAGGGACAAGTCAAGGGGGCCCACGAGGCGATGACAAGGTAGGGGAGAACGCCCTAGGGGGGCGCCCCCAACCCTTGTGGTTGCCTCGTGACTCCTCTTCGATATCTTTTCGTTCCAGTATTTTTTATATTTTCCAAAAATATTCTCCGTAAATTTTTAGCTCGTTCCGAGAAATTATATTTCTGCAATAAAAACATGACACCACGGTAGTTCTGCTGAAAATAGCGTCAGTCCGGGTTAGTTCTAATGAAATCATACCAAAATCATGTAGAATTGTTTTAAACGTGGCATGAATACTTCATAAATTATAGATACATTGGAGACGTATCAGCATCGCCAAGCTTAATTCCTGCTCTTCCTCGAGTAGATAAATGATAAAAGAAAGAATTTATGAAGTGTGATTGCTAGCAAGTGCACAAGTTTGATCAATGATAGTTTGAATCACTAGAATTTTTATATATCATAACAGTAGCTCATATCATAAAGCATCACATGATCATGTAAGAAGCTATTCACATCTTAAAGCATGCAACAAGACAAAGATCGCCAGGACGGCAGGACGGAGGTCATCGCCGAGCCCACCGCAGCGTCACAACCAGAGGCTTTTGCGGGTGAAGACTACTTTAGTTAGGATAGGATGTACTTGTTTTCTCCCTTCAAATTTGGCCATTGTGGGATCCCTTCACGCGTCCATTCGGGAAGAGGACCAAGGCCACTATAAGTAGGACCTAGCCACCACCGAGGAGGTGGATCGGACACCCTCACCAGCTCACCATCTCACTGGAGCCCAAGAACATGCCTCCTGAGGTTGTTCTCCTGTGTACTTGTTCTTCCTCAGCCCCTCGAGGCAAATTCACCCCAAAGCAGGAGTAGGGTTTTACACCGCAAGGTGGCCCGAACCTGGGTAAATTGTTGTGTCTTTATTTCCCTACGAGCTCGGCGCGTTAGGCTGTGAGATTAGTGAGTCGGAAGGATGGGTAGGTTGAGATCTCTGCATGCACCCTAGAGTTTGAACCTCTCAAGAGTTTGCGGAACCCGAAATCTGACAATTTCATCTGCATGTTTTTTAAAACTTGCATCCGTCCGAGTCTCCTAGTTCTCTCTGTTGTCCGTTCTAAGTCCAACCACACTCGCACGCTCTCGCGGCACCTCCGAAATATTATTTTATAAGTGGGATAAAAACATTCTCAAAATGGGGTGAAAATTGGTGTGATGTTTTGTTTTGTTATAGGTAGACCGTCTGCCAAATTTCGTAGCATTCGGAGTCCGTTTGATGCCCCAACGGGTAAATATAGCGGCAATATAACCAGTTAATTCGTCGGACATTTTCGGTATCCGAAAATCCTGTGCCGGCTGCACTTCTTTTCTCTCCCCTCATCCCAAGCTATCCTACACAGCCCATATAGAACACCTACACCACCCCTCCGTTTTGGACCTCCGATCGAGATCAAACGGTTCGAAAACGGACTAAAACCCTAGTCCCTAGCCCCCACTTGCTATATATAGACACCCACTGCCTAAATTGGAAACGTAGCCCCCTAGCCCTCCTTCCTCGGATCCGACGCCGCCACCTCCCTTCCCTTCCTTGTTTTCTGGCGCTAGCCATCTCCAGCACGTCACTTGGCAGCGTCTCAATGGCCGCGCTGCCACCTGCATGCCGCTCCAGCCAACCACCGCCGCCACTTTACCTCCAGGCGCCTCCCTCCATCGTGGCCCGTGAGGCCCAGGCCAGGCCTGAATCCGCCCACGGTGCCCCTATCCCGTAGCCCCGAGCTCCTCGGTGCCCCGCTCAATATGGATCAGGAGGAGCCCGATCCCGAGCTCCAGCTCCATCAGACCTCCTCCTCTCACCGGCGACCAGACGCCTCCCCGCTGCTGCCAGCGAGCTCCTCCGCCAGGTCACTTCTTTGCCGCCATCTTCCCTTCCTTCTCTTCGTCTTACCCTCCCTCAATTCTCTCTCTCTATCCCATGGTACCAGGCAGCCATGGACGACGCCCTCGCCGGAGCTCGTCGCTGGAGCCCGGATCCGCTCTTCTCCAGCCCAGATCCAGCCACTGCAGCCCTTTCCAGACCGGATCTGGCCGTCTGCATCTCCCCACCGACCAACCTTCGTCGGAGCTCCACTAAGCCACCGGTACTATCGGGGTCCTCCTTGACCCCGGCATCGATCCCCACTCGAGCACCCTCGTGGACCCCGCCTGCTTGCGCGGCCCCATGAACCGGTAAGTTGCCCCGGTCTAGCATCCGACCGGCCCGTTCGGCTGAACCGGCCCAGGCCATACCAACCGCCACCCGACCGGCCTGAACCAGCGCCCTGACCAGCCTGACGGGCCTGATGTGAGCACCACCGCCTATCCCTCGCTTGCGCGCTATTTAGCTATCTGTTGCTCGCTCAGTTTTTCTGTTAAAAACGTCAGTCATTTTTGTCATTCATATCATATTGGATTTTGTGGTGCTTGTATCTAGTGTTATGTGAATCATATAAAATGTTCCAATAACCAAAGTTGTTCAACTATTCGTTCTCTTAATAATGGTTCCTTTTTCATTCATGTTAGGAATAATCTACATGTCTTAATCTTTGTTACAGAAGTGCATGTTGATGTTGAGTGCTGAAACTGTTATAACTTGCTCTTTTTGTTATTTTTGTGTGATTTAATGCATACATCATATGATCATCTTGTCAACATGAGTTTGGTGCATTTTTATGTCGTATTTCTTCTAGAACTTATTTCATGCCATGATGTGTACTGTGGTGAGTGCAACAAGCTTGCAAACATGCCTACTCAATATTGCTGATTTCATACTCTATTTTCACTGTCTGAAACTTCCTGTTATAAAACTTGTCAACTTTGATTGTTGTTTGCCACTGATCCATAGATCATATGCATATGATTTCTTCATGTATTTGCTCTATGTTATGTCTACTTTTAGTCCATGCCCTTGGTTTCCATGTAAACTTGTTGTAGCCTCATTAAACTTGCTCTCAAGTTGTCATCATAATAAATCTGTCAATCTGTTAACAACATGTTCCAATTTGCAAAGCTCATTGTTAATTAACCTATGCATCTTATAAATTGTGCCAATGATTTAATTGGAAGTTTGTCATGTCTACTACATGCTCATACCTTTTGAATAATTATTAAAATTACTATGAATGTTGTTATGTGCATCCCAAATCAACATCTTAGTGTTCCCATTTTACAGTTTCAGATTTTCACTAAGTCCGAGAATCGGCTTATTTCATGTTTGCATCTTGTCTTAATGAATGCCATGAACCTGTTCTCCTATGTATATGCCATGTTGTAATATTTGAGCTCCATAATTTGTACTAGCATGCTATACTTTTTTATGCCATGTTCATGAACTATAGCATACGTGTTTCATGGCTCCAAGACACCATCATATTAACTCCGCTCATGTATATGCCCAGTTTTTTTAATAAAACTTTGCATCTTGCATTGATCATAGTAGATAAACCATGATGCTTATGAACCTGAGTAGTAAAGATGTTTTGAAGCATGTCACCTCTAATTTAAGTGCATATCAAGTTTGTGCCCATATATTTCTTGTAGCATGTTGTGTTCATGCTTGCAATATTCCTAGTTGCTGCTTTGGGCAGATTGCGTCTTAAACTTGTTTCGTGTGTAAGTGTAGAACCGTGGCTCCGTTTGGAACATGATCTATATGGAACTTGCTCAGATTTGCATGTACTTTCATAATAGAAAAAGGAAAAATAAACACAAAAGATGCTCCAAGAGTTTGCGCATATCATGTGACAAATAAAAATATAGCTCCAAGTAAAATTATCGATAATCGTTAGAAGAAAGAGGGGATGCCTTCCGGGGCATACTCAATCTTAGTTGCTTGGGAGTCCTTGAATATTACATTGGGGTGCCTCGGGCATCCCCAAGCTTAGGCTCTTCCCACTACTTATTCCTTCATCCATCAAGATCTCACCCAAACTTGAAAACTTCAATCACACAAAACTTAACAAAACCCTCGTGAGATCCGTTGGTACAATAAAACAAAGAACCACTTAAATACTATTGCAAACCCACTGATATTTTGTTTTTGCATCTTAGATACTGTATTATAACTTCTCCATGGCTTATACCACTGGTGAAATTGATAGTTTCATCAAAACTAGCGAAACAATGCATCAGAAGCAGAATATATCTTAAACATGATAGTCTGTAGTAATCTGAATATTCACCATACTTCTGTAAATCCAAAAATTCTAAAACGTTAGGACAAAATAAACAATTTGTATAGGAGTAATGTGCAAAAAGTTTCAGAAGCTTTTGACATTCCAGTAAAAAATGTAAATTCACTCACTACAGCCAAACTTTCTGTTTTTCCACTGCACATACCAAACAAGCAATCTAATCATCTTAAAGGCAAATCTTGGCACATTATTTTTATAATACAATGGATTTGTATAAGGGGGTAATTATTTCTTTGAAAAGTTTTTGTAGTTTAAGATTTGCAAAGTTTCCATGGGCATGAACAAAGTTCGAGGAGCTCCCCCTCTTCAACGGTGCTCGCCTTTCTTACTTTCACTTTTCTTTTTGAAAAAGTTTTAGGTTCCCCTCTATATTTTTTTGTTTTTAAACTTTATAAAAGCACACACAACAGAAGTAAATGTATCCCTGCCAGCGCTTTCTTTAAGGCCATTAGTCTAGGCATAAAGTGCTCAAGTAATGGATCCACCCAGATCCCAAGGTATATCAAAGCCAATTTTAATTAACAATGATTTGTAATTTAGTAGTGAGCAAAGTAACAAATATCATGCAACAACAAAGTCTAACTCTCTTCCTGTGCATCGACATCTCATAAAAGAACAATTCAGGCACACAAAGTAAAGGCTAATGCACAGTATAAACAGTTTCTTGCAATTCTATTGGATTGAAAACATAGAGAGGCGGAGATGTAGTTCCACTCTCATAATAATTGCAAGTAGGAGAAGCAAGCACATGCATATTATATTTATCAAAATCATCGTGTGTAATGGTAAAATGCAACCAATCAATATAATCGTTAATAAGCGCAAACTTCTCCGGTATAGTGTAGTTGGGAGAATTCAAAAAGATAATACGACTATCATGCGCAAGTGCAAGAGAAACAATTTCATTCTTAACATAAGGAACTATATCAAGTTCATCTCTAGAAGCATAATTCATATTGGCATCATGGCCACAATTTCATCAAAAAGGGATATTTCAAACGAATCAAAGGGATCATAGCAATCATCATAGCATTCATCCATCGGTAAGCATGAAGGGAAAATAAACAATGTAAGGGACAAAGAGTTACTCTCATTAGAAGGTGGGCACGGGTGATCAATCCGCTCTTCCTCCTTTTATTCTTTGCTCTCCTCCTCATCTTTTTCATCCAATGAGCTCATAGTGTCATCAATTTATTTTTCCATAGATTCCTGGAAAATATTAATCTCTTCTTGAACAGCGGAGACTTTCTCAATAAACTCATCAATATTGGCATTGTATTCATAATTCTCATAGCAATATGTCATAATTTTTAGGTCTGTAAACGGCATCATCAAGATGTTCACACTTTTCAAAGAAAGATTCAATTTCATAAGCACCCTTAAAAGCAATGAATTCTTCTATTCGTTCCACATCATAGTAATCATTTATACCATTAGCATAAGAATCCAAGGTTTCATTATCATTAAGTTTACATGGAAAGGGAAGGTGTGGAGCCTTCCTCCTAGAACAACAAGTATACAATCATATCTCCGACATAAGTTCCATGCATACCAGTGCAACATATGAATTTTATCCCATAATAGTTTCCCTTATGGAGTCAAGCGATAATCCCTAAAGTATTCATGTTGATCCAACGTGTCTCCCATTATCAAGTTGAACGGGGTTTTCTCGGGATTATCAAAGTAGTGTTTAATATTTTCCACATAACGAGCATCGAGGGTTTTAGGAGGTTCCCCATCTCCTTAAGTAGCAAGTACATCTAATTTTTTTTTGTATTTCGTGTTCCATATCCATAACTAAAGATAGATAACAACTTAGAACAGCAAATAAAATCTACTTAGTGATAAAGCAAACAAGTACACATGAGAATATTCACCCCACTGTATTGCTCCCCGGCAACGGTGCCAGAAAAAAGGTCTTGATAACCCACAAGTATAGGGGATCAGTTGTAGCCTCTTTCGATAAGTAAGAGTGTCGAACCCAATGAGGAGCTAAAGGTAGAACAAATATTCCCTCAAGTTCTATCAACCACCGATACAACTCTACGCACGCTTAACATTCGCTTTACCTAGAACAAGTATGATACTAGAAGTACTTTGTAGGTGTTCTAGGAAAGGTTTACAGCATAATAAAGAGCACGTAAATAAAAACTAGGGGCTTTTTAGATAAATAAGAACTAAGTTAGTTATAGTAGAGAGCTTTTTGTCACAAGAAAGTTATTTGTCCCTAGGCAATCGATAACTAGACCGGTAATCATTATTGCAATTTTATATGAGGGAGAGGCATAAGCTAACATACTTTCTCTACTTGGATCATCTGCACTTATGATTGGAACTCTAGCAAGCATCTGCAACTACTAAAGATCATTAAGGTAAAACCCAACCATAGCATTATAAGGTATCAAGTCCTCTTTACTCCCATACACAAACAACCTACTTACTCGGGTATGTGCTTCTGTCACGCACGCCACCCACCACAAGCAAAGCATGAACATATTGCAACTCTACAGCGGGTATCCCTCATGCTTGTGCGATACGGAGAGCACCATAGGACATCACCAATAATAAAACATACAACTCAAACCAATCATGATCATCAATCAACTCATAGGACAAAACAGATCTACTCAAACATCATAGGATAGCCACATATCATTGGGAAATAATATATAGCATTGAGCACCATGTTTAAGTAGAGATTATAGCGGGGAGAAGGGGTGTTACACCGCTGCATAGAGGGGGGAGAGAGTTGGTGATGACGGCAGCGAAGTTGTTGGTGTAGGTCGTCGTCACGATGATGGCCCCGGCGTTGTTCCGGCGCCACCGGGAGAGAGGGGGAGAGCCCCCCTCCTTCTTATTCTTCCTTGGCCTCTGATACGTCCATTTTGCATCATGCTTTGATATTTATATTTATTGCATTATGGGATGTTATTAGTCATTATGTCACAATACTTATGCCTTTTCTCTCTTATTTTACAAGGTTTACACGAAGAGGGAGAATGCCAGCAGCTGGAATTCTAGGCTGGAAAAGGAGCAAATATTAGAGACCTATTCTGCACAACTCCAAAAGTCCTGAAACTCCACCGAAGTTATTTTTGGAATTAATAAAAAATACTGAGCGAAGAAAATACCAAAGGGGGCCACCCACCGTCCACGAGGGTGGGGGCGCTCCCTACCCCCTGGGCGTGCCCCCTGCCTCGTGGGCCACATGGCGGGCCTCCGGTGCCCATCTTTGGCTATATGAAGTCTTTCGCCCTGGAAAAAGTAAGGAGGAATCTTCGGGACGAAACACCGCCGCCACGAGGCGGAACCTTGGCGGAACCAATCTAGGGCTCCGGCAGAGCTGTTCTACCGGGTAAACATCCCTCCGGGAGGGGGAAATAGTCACCATCGTCATCACCATCGATCCTCTCATCAGGAGGGGGTCAATCTCCATCAACATCTTCACGAGCACCATCTCCTCTCAAACCCTAATTCATCTCTTGTATCCGATCTTTGTCTCAAAACCTCACATTGGTACATGTGGGTTGCTAGTAGTGTTGATTACTCCTTGTAGTTGACACTAGTTGGTTTATTCGGTGGAAGATTATATGTTTAGATCCTTAATTCATATTAATAACTCTCTAATTATGAACATTAATATGATTTGTGAGTAGTTATGTTTGTTATGAGGACATGGGAGAAGTCTTGCTATAAGTACTCATGTGAATTTGGTAATCGTTTGATATTTTGATAAGATGTATGTTGTGTATCCTCTAGTGGTGTCATGTGAGCGTCGACTACATGAGACTTCACCATTATTTGGGCCTAGGGGAAGGCATTGGGAAGTAATAAGTAGATGATAGGTTGCTAGAGTGACAGAAGCTTAAACCCTAGTTTATGTGTTGCTTCGTAAGGGGCTGATTTGGATCCATATGTTTCATGCTATGGTTAGGTTTACCTTAATTCTTCTTTCGTAGTTGCGGATGCTTGCGAGAGTAGTTAATCATAAGTGGGATGCTTGTCCAAGGAAGGGCAGCACCCAAGCACCGGTCTAGCCACATATCAAATTATCAAAGTAACGAACGTGAATCATATGAGCGTGATGAAAACTAGCTTGACTGTTGGGGATATAACCACTGAGCATAAACCGCCCAGGAGGGGCCGGGTTATGCTCATCCATATTAAAGCCCGTGGAGACAAGGAGTATGGCGCTTTACTATCGAAGCTTAGAGGCCTGGAGCCCAAGGTCGGATTAAAGCCCATAGACATAAACCGCCAGAAGTTATGTAACTTGAGTTGTAAGTTAGGGAAAGCTAGAAACTAAGCCGGACACGTGTATGAGCCGGCCTCAGTATTTTGTAAACCGCCGGGCGTCAACCTGTGTATATAAAGGGACGACCCGACGGCGGTTCAGGGACAAGAAACAACAACTCGAGAGATAGGTAAAGCGGATTCGCTCCCTGCTCATCGAGACCCCATCAATTCCACCACAATTGGATCGTAGGATTTTACCTTCACCATAAGGGGCCGAACCAGTATAAACTCCCTGTGTGCTTTGTCCGGTTTAACCCCTTTAAGCTAATCTCGTTGTGATGGCTCCACGACTAAGTCCTCTCACTAGGACATCTGACGTGTTAATTCCACGACAGTTGGAGCCCACCATGGGGCTACCGCACGATGGTTTCGAGTTCTTGAAGGGCAACTTTGAAGGACTCAAGGGATACACGGTTGGCCGGATGACCAAGAGTCGTCGCGGCAAGCTCTACATCGACGATGCAGGCTGGGGCCCCAGGGCCGTGTCACGCCCAATATGCGACCCTATCCTAAGGGAACTCGAAGGTCCCACTAAGGATAGAAGCGCATATTGGAGATGCTTTTGCAAGGTGGATATCATTACATCGTACCATTACATAATAGTTGGGGATACATACAAGAGGCATACAATGCCACACGAATACAACATCATCATACATAAGAGCAACATCCGACTATGGATGAAACACAAATAGAAACTCAAATGACATCCACCCTGCTAGCCCAGGTTGCCGACCTGGAACCTATCCCCTGATCAAAGAAGAAGCAGAAGAAGAACTCCAAAACAAGCAAGCATCACTCTCGCATCATGATCATCGCATAACCTATACCTGCAACTGTTGTTGTACTAATCTGTGAGCCACGAGGACTCAGCAATCCCATTACCATGGGTATCAAGACTAGCAAAGCTTAATGGGAAAGGAAGGGGTAAAGTGGTGAGCTTGCAGCAGCGACTAAGCTTGATATGGTGGCTAACATACGCAAATGAGAGCGAGAAGAGAAACAATGGAACGGTCGTGAAGCTAGCAATGATCAAGAGGTGATCCTGAACTCCTACCTACGTCAAACATAACCCAAAACCGTGTTCACTTCCCGGACACCGCCGAAAAGAGACCATCACGGCTACACACACGGTTGATGCGTTTTAATTTGGATCTGGTGTCAAGTTATCTACAACCGGACATTAACAAATTCCCATCTGCCACATAACCGCGGGCACGGCTTTCAAAAGATAATGCCCTGCAGGGGTGTCCCAACTTAGCCCATCACAAGCTCTCACGGTCAACGAAGGATATTCCTTTTCCCAGGAAGACCCGATCAGTCTCGGAATCCCGGTTTACAAGACATTTCGACAATGGTAAAACAAGACCAGCAAACCGCCCGATGTGCTAACAAATCCTGATAGGAGCTGCACATATCTCATTCTTAGGGCACACCAGATGAGTAAGACGTCGGGTTGGCATAGACCCTGGTTGCCCAGGGGGAGCCGGACATCGCTCGGTTTGGACCAGCACTCAGAGGAGAACTGGCCTCGGGGGTAAATAAAGATGACCCTCGGGCTCCGGAAACCCAAGGGAAAAAAGGGCTAGGTGAGGCAAATGGTAAAACCAAGGTTGGGCCTTGCTGGAGGAGTTTTATTCAAAGCGAACTGTCAAGGGGGTCCCATAAATCACCCAACCGTGTAAGGAATGCAAAATCAAGGAACATAACACCGGTATGACGGAAACTAGGGCGGCAAGAGTGGAACAAAACACAAGGCATAAGGTCGAGTCTTCCACCCTTTACCAAGTATATAGATGCATTAATTAAATAAGCGATATTGTGATATCCCAACATAATCATGTCCATCATGGAGCAATCTTCAACTTCACCTGCAACTAACAACGCTATAAGAGGGGCTGAGCAAAGCTGTAACATAGCCAAGCAATGGTTTGCTAGGAAGGGTGAAAAGGTTAGAGGCTGACATAGCAATTTGGGAGGCTTGAAGAGCAAGTGATAGGTAGCGCAGCATAGCGATAGAACAAAGCAACTAGCATAGCAATGATAGTAATAAGATCCAAGGAAACGGTCATCTTGCCTGAAATCCCGCAAGGAAGAAGAACGAGTCCATGAAGAAGACGAACGAATCCTCACAATCGCAACATTACCGGAACTAAGCAGCAACACCAGAAAGAAACAAACAACATGGTAAATGCACAAGCATAAACATGGCATGATGCACAAACAAGTATGATGCATGTCCGGTTTAACGAGGCATGGCATGGCAAAGTGCAACAAACAATACTACAAGTTAAGTGGAGCTCAATATGCAACGAGTTGCATATTGACGAAACACCACATCTGAGTTATTTAGTTCGCTCTCGTTTAGGTACACAACAATGTTAAATGTTGTTAAACATGGCAAGGGGTGAAGCATATGAAAACTACCTATCTAGGCAAGTTTAAATGAGGCCGGAACAACAAACAACAATTCCGGAAAATCTTCATGTGCAATTTATGAATTTGGTACTGTTCTTCCCTAAAACATTTTTTTGTTAAACAGGAAAATAATGTGCACCATGTTAAACTAGGCATTTTTTCACCCCATTTACATATAAAGTTTATTAAATTCGGAGCTACGGATATTTAGTTATGAAATAAATCATTTTAACATGGCATTTAAGCAAACTAATGCAAACAACAATTTAATCATTTTAAACATGGATGAAAATAGCAGATTATGAAACTAGATGCAATTCTAATCATTTTACATGTTTGAATCATTTTAATCTAATGCACGGTTCATGAGTTATTATATGCATGAACATGGAGGGTTTTTCTATAAAACTGTAAATCACTGGATAAAGATAAAATCACAGATCTGGAAAAAAACAGACACGGGCCGAATCTGGTTGAACTGCTGGGCTAACAGAGAGGAGGTCTCTGGGCGCTCACCCATGGGCTTCAGCCCGTTAGTGGAGAAGGAGGCCATTGGGGGGTTGAGGAGGCGCGTTGGGCCTCGCGATCTGGCCCGGGAGGCCTAGTTGACGAAGCGATCAACGGATGCGTTGGGTCGATGTGGCCGCGTGCGTCTGTGGATGAAGCAGATAGCAGCGGGTGAAGCAGGGGACTTGGCGGGTGGCGCAGGGGCAACGCCGACGGACCAAGGCGAAGCACGGGAGGTCCGGCAGGGGCGCGGGAACTCGATTTTGTCCGGATCCGGCCGGACTTGGTCGCGGACGGCGCTAGGATGAGGAGGACGCCGGCCTTGGCGCGATGATGACGAGGCGGGCGATGGCTGGGAAACCCCAGCGTGGACGAGCCAAATCCGAAGGCCGACAAGGACGCCCGGGGAACGAGGCAAGCTCAGGCGCAGCCATGGCGTGGTGGAGGAGTTCCTGGAGAGGGAGGGAGAGGTTACGGGGAGGAGATAACAGAGGAGAAGAGAAGATGAAGGGCAGGGGCGTCGCAACCTGGTTCTGCTGTGGGGTCGACGGGGCACGGTTCAGGTGGCTGGGACGCTGGTGTGAGGAGTCTCGGGGTGGCACGAGGCCGAGGGATGGAGGCGTTCGTCTTGGGCAAAGAAAGGAAGCACAAGGAGGCGCCATGGACGAGCTCCTACTTGTTTCGACGGACAGCAGGCGAGGAACTCGGGCGCCTCGAGCACAAGATTGAGCAGGGAGGTGTTGCGGCTGGCTGATGCGGTTTGGACTGCTCGTGGATGGGCGCGCACGATGAGGGAGGTGGTCGGAGGCTACAGGGTGGAGGCTGAGAGGAATTTTGGATTGCGGCTCGGTCATCTGGAACGAGGAGGAGGGAGAGAGCTGGTTGGGTGAATCGGGCAGGGGAGATCCCGAGGGGGATTCGGTGGAGTGGCGGTGGCGTGGGGATGGATGGGGCATTGCTCCTAAAATTTAGGGTTAGGGGTCTATTTATAGCAAGGGTTAGCTTAGGGGCTACCTAGTCCCTCCGATCAAAATCAGACGGTTGATAAAATAGGTTAGGGAGTCCAATTAAGAAAATGGAGATGTTTTATAGATGTTGGGGGATGTTCCGGACCCATCGGTCATGACTGCCCGGGTCGGGTTCGGGTAAGTTTCGGACACGCACACGAGGGGTCTGCGAGAGGTCAATGAGTACAAGGGCCTGACAAAATGACACCGGAGGCAAAGAGATAAAGGACAACTGCGAACAGCTACGAGTTTTGTGAAAAACATGCGGATGCAATGCTCATGATGCGATGATGAAATGCATGACACGAACAAAATGCAAAACAAACGACAAAAACCCAACCACGAAGGAAATGTCATATCGCATCTCCGGAAAAGGCAAGAGTTGGAGTTACGAATATGGAAAGTTGTATCCAGGGCGTTACAACACTCCACCACTACGAGAGGATCTCGTCCCGAGATCTAGGATGGCACCGGAGGGAAAAGGAAGAGGAAGATAAGAGGTAAAACTAAGTTGCTTCTTCGACAAATGAGTGAAACCAAAGAACCTTGAGAGGTTGAAAAGCTAAAAGGAAGAACACAACGGAGTTGAACACAATTGAGAGCACTGCGGTAAAAATAGAAACAAGGAACACCATGTGAACCTTGGAGGATGCAAGGCTATGAATGACGAGCACAATGGACTAGAAGGAATTGAAACCACTCTGGTTGGAACGAGATAAGAATGAATAAGAATGATATAATTTGGACAGCACTCCGACTGAAGGAAGAAGGAAAACTTGATAACATGAAAAGCACTTGAAGAGATGACACAACACTCCAGTTAAATGGATAAGCATGAAAAGAACACGATCCTCACAATTCGAGATGATGAGTGAAGAGAGCAACATCACCATGCCTCCGGAAAAACGAAAAGAAGATAGATCATTGGAATAAAAGAACGGAGAAGAAAATGCAAACTTCTGCCACAAATGATCTTGGAAAGCACCCTTCCAAGAAGGTTAGAACGGAGTTGTTGGAAAACCAACAACGAAAACAACAAGCTTGTTGTGGGCTTATGGCAAACATCTCAAAATGATGAGGTGACAACCGGCCACCGATGGAAACAGTTAATTGGATTGAGATCAGCAAGGAGATGAAAACTCCTTTTAATGAAAGAATAGGAGGAAACTTGGATTATTGATAGGCACCACAATTAGCAACATTCCTTAGGGAAAGCTTTAGGTGTAACCTAACCCAAGATAACTCCAAAGAAGAAAGTGATGGGTTTAAAATATGTCATTCTTGAAAACTTGTGAATCATGAAACACGAAGGGAATTGTCCAGAATGGCATAACACCACCTCAAGAGATAAGGTAGAAAGAATTGCACTTCGAAATGCAAAAGAAGAATACTTGAACTTCTCAAAACAAAACATGTGTTGGGCACCATGTTTATTTTAGAGTATAGCTTGGCGGGTCATAACTTCGAGAGAAATCTTGAAGAACAATTGGAGACTGAAGAGAATCCTTGATGAACCACCATGTAGAGCCTATAAAGAACTCCGCTAATAAAAGGATGATAAAAGGAAAGAGAAGTTGAAAACACAAGGTGAAGCCTTGCGATGATTTAGATGGAGCTTCGCGGCGAGATAATGCGGAAAACTTGGAACTCCGGAAAAGAAAAGATGAAGCATCTCGAACCGAGAAATGTGACATGATGAACAATGATGGAAAGAAGAAACTAGAACACTTGGATGAAACAATAATAAGAATTATGTTATGCGTATCCTTCACCAATTTAAATTGATGACAAGCAACGGATTTGGCATACTACTTATTCTTCTGAAAGGATAAAAGAGATATAGCGCAAACTTGAGAAGGTATTGATGGAACCACCGGTGGGATTGGAAACAACGAATGAAGTGATACAGTAGCAAAGGAAGAGGAATCTTGAACGAACCACCGTAAGAATTGAAAAAGAAAGTAGCAAAGGCGTAATTCACCGGGAAGAATTGGAAAACAAATGAAGATACTTGAGGAGATACATGAGAACGAAGAGGCCACAAACTGATCAGAGGTTATTTGAACGATGCACCGGTAAGATTTGGAGAACGATAGCTACATGCTGAGAATGAAGAATTATGATATGATGGCCTTCAGAGGAAGGAAATGGAAACAACTCATGAAATGCTCCGGATGGTTGAAAAGAATTCTCACAATCGAAAACAATTATGAGAGGATGGCATCAAGCTTGAACTACGCATCTTTGGAAGAACGGGTAAGGATTTAAGAGGAACTCTTCTTCGGTCTTCAAAATCTGAGAATGACGACGAGAAACACCACCATGAATTGTTGAGGCACGCCGGAATGAAGAATAGAAATGATGAACCAATGATGAAATTTTGTTTGAAAGCGATCTTGGAGGAAACATTTGAATGATGAGAAATCATTCTTATGTCAAACTTTGAAAAGAATTTGACAATAGATCCGGGAAAATTAGAAGAGTCGGGAAAGATCCTGGGAAAAGACCTGTGGGTTAGGGTCCACTGAAGAGAAAACACCTTTGAACAATTTTAAAGAGAGGTTGCACCGGTTGAATTAAATGGCTTGAATGAGATAACAACCTCGAAATATCTTGAACGGATTGAGAATGGAAACACAAGTCCTGTGAGATATCTTCAGCACTCCAGAACAAATGAATAGGAAGAAGTGAATGATTAAGAGGTGCATCGGGATGAGAAAGCATTAGAAACGAGGAAAGTAATATGATGAATATCGAAATCTTGAATTGGATCCACCGGAGAAGAAAAAAACGGAGGATGATGAACTTGAAGCTCGTGAGCATCTTCACGAGGGATCACCTGATCAGAACATTGATTGAAAAGAGTGAAGTGACTTCACATGAATAAATGGATACTTGATTGAAACATATGAGTCCTTGAAGAAAAGGGTGGGATGGTGGGGAAAAACAAAGACAACTTGGGATGAACGAAACAAACACCATTGAGAAAACTTAGAATTGATCTCACAAATGTTGAAATGATCGGATCCACTTGAAGAGAAGCATACCGGTTGGAAAGAATTGACATGACAATCTCGATGATCAAAAGGATTAGTATTCACATAGCAATATGAGAACACCGTTTAGGAAAGGTATGGATTCAACATTTGACTTCGAAGCAACTTGAATACCACAAATAAAACAAAACAAAGAATTTGGCTTGCAGAATAAGCTGGAATAAATACATATGATAGAGATTTACCCAATCCCATATCATGCATCTGTCGGAAAGATATTCTAGGAGCTACTTGAATTCCCACCTATAAAACTCCCGAAACTTTCTGGTTATGCAATCTGGTGTTGGGGATACAGGGGAAGGAATATATCTCACCCAAACTAACAATCCCAACATCCAGCTGTATCCATCCGTCAACACATAACCAAGAAAACTCCGGAAATCGTGTACCTCAACCTTCAAAAAGCATCCGTTATACAAGCTATGGCAATACTCCCGAACTCCCCAGTACTGGGTGGCGTCGAGGTTATCTCACCAACAACTGCATAAAAGAGATTTTCGGTGTCGGCAAAACTCAGGTATTCCAGAACTGCAACGATAAAATTGTCATGACAACACCTTGGAGCTCAACTCCTCGGGACACTGCCACAACCCCTAAATGTCAGGAGGCACCAAGAACAATGTTATCGTCACAAGACTATCGGAACGATTCCAAGATACCCACGTGATCCTAAAAAAAATTAGTAAAATTTGAGGAGAGGAAAGACAAAACATCTATGTCAGGAGTCCTCACCAGAGCGACGAAGGGGGCTGAGGAGTAAAAGGAATCCTACTCTCCGATATATATAATCCTAAGACTCAAAATAGTTTTCTTCTAGGCCCAACAACGGCCAACAATCAAGGGGGCTCCTATGGTCGGTCGAGGCTCTGATACCAACTTGTCACCACCAATATGCGACCCTATCCTATAGGAACTCGAAGGTCCCACTCAGGATAGAAGCGCATATTGGAGACGCTTTTGCAAGGTGGATCTCATTACATCGTACCACTACATAATAGTTGGGGATACATACAAGAGGCATAAATGCCACACGAATACAACATCATCATCCATAAGAGCAAAATCTGACTACGGATGAAACACAAACAGAAACTCAAACGACATCCACCCTGCTAGCCCAGGCAGCCGACCTGGAACCTATCACCTGATCGAAGAACAAGCAGAAGAAGAACTCCAAAACAAGCAAGCATCGCTCTTGCATCATGATCATCGCATAACCTGCACCTGCAACTGTTGTTGTAGTAATCTGTGAGCCACGAGGACTCAGCAATCCCATTACCATGGGTATCAAGACTAGCAAACCTTAATGGGAAAGGAGGGGTAAAGTGGTGAGGTTGCAGCAGCGACTAAGCATGATATGGTGGCTAACATACGCAAATGAGAGCGAGAAGAGAAACAATTGAACAGTCGTGAAGCTAGCAATGATCAAGAGGTGATCCCGAACTCCTACTTACGTCAAACATAACCCAAAACTATGTTCACTTCCCGGACTCCGCCGAAAAGAGACCATCACGGCTACACACACGGTTGATGCGTTTTAATTTGGATCTGGTGTCAAGTTATCTACAACCGGACATTAACAAATTCCCATCTGCCACATAACCGCGGGCACGGCTTTCAAAAGATAATACCCTGCAGGGGTGTCCCAACTTAGCCCATCACAAGCTCTCACGGTCAACGAAGGATATTCCTTCTCCCAGGAAGACCCGATCAGTCTCGGAATCTTGGTTTACAAGACATTTCGACAATGGTAAAACAAGACCAGCAAAGCCGCCCGATGTGCCGACAAATCCCGATACGAGCTGCACATATCTCGTTCTCAGGTCACACCATATGAGCAAGACGTCAGATTGGCATATACCCTGGTTGCCCAGGGGGCGCCGGACATCGCTCGGTTTGGACCAGCACTCGGAGGAGAACTGGCCTGGGGGGGTAAATAAAGATGACCGTCGGGCTCTGAAAACTGAATGGAAAAAAAGGACTAGGTGAGGCAAATGGTAAAACCAAGGTTGGGCCCTGCTGGAGGAGTTTTATTCAAAGCGAACTGTCAAGGGGGTCCCATAAATCACCCAACCATGTAAGGAACGCAAAATCAAGGAACATAACACCGGTATGACGGAAACTAGGGCGGCAAGAGTGGAACAAAACACCAGGCATAAGGCCGAGTCTTCCACCCTTTACCAAGTATATAGATGCATTAATTAAATAAGAGATATTGCAATATCCCAACATAATCCTGTCCATCATGGAGCAATCTTCAACTTCACCTGCAACTAACAACGCTATAAGATGGGGCTGAGCAAAGCGGTAACATAGCCAAGCAATGGTTTGCTAGGAAGGGTGAAAAGGTTAGAGGCTGACATGGCAATTTGGGAGGCTTGAAGAGCAAGTGATAGGTAGCGCGGCATAGCGATAGAATGAAGCAACTAGCATAGCAATGATAGTAATAAGATCCAAGGAAACGGTCATCTTGCCTGAAATCCTGCAAGGAAGAAGAACGAGTCCATGAAGAAGACGAATAAATCCTCACAATCGCAACATTACCGGAACTAAGCAGCAACACCGGAAAGAAACAAACAACATGGTAAATGCACAAGCATGAACATGGCATGATGCACAAACAAGTATGATGCATGTCCGGTTTAACGAGGCATGGCATGGCAAAGTGCAACAAACAATACTACAAGTTAAGTGGAGCTCAATATGCAACGAGTTGCATGTTGACGAAACACCACATCTGAGTTATTTATTTCACTCTCGTTTAGGTACACAAAAATGTTAAATATTGTTAAACATGGCAAGGGGTGAAGCATATGAAAACTACCTATCTAGGCAAGTTTAAATGAGGCCGGAACAACAAACAACAATTCTGGAAAATTCTCGTGTGCAATTTATGAATTTGGTACTGTTATGCCCTAAAACATATTTTATTGTTGTTAAATAGGACAATAAAGTGCACCATGTTAAACTAGGCTTTTTTCACCCCATTTACATATAAAGTTTATTAAATTCGGAGCTACGATTATTTAGTTATGAAATAAATCATTTTAACATGGCATTTAAGCAAATTAATGCAAACAGCAATTTAAACATTTTAAACATGGATGAAAATAGCAGATTATGAAACTAGATGCAATTCTAATCATTTTACATGTTTGAATCATTTTAATTCGATGCACGGTTCATGAGTTATTATATGCATGAACATGGAGGGTTTTTCTGTAAAACTGTAAATCGCTGGATAAAGCTAAAATCACAGATCTGAAAAAAAACAGACACGGGCCAAATATGGTTGAACTGCTGGGCTAACAGAGAGGAGGAGGAGGCCGTTGGGGGGGTTGAGGAGGCGCACTGGGCCTCGCGATCTGACCCGGGAGGCCTAGTTGACGAAGTGGCCAACAGATGCGTTGGGTCGATGTGGCCGCGTGCGTCTTTGGATGAAGCAGACAGCAGCGGGTGAAGCAGGGGACTTGGCGGGTGGCACAGGGGCAACGGCGGCAGACCAAGGCGAAGCAGGGGAGGTCCGGCAGGGGCACGGGAACTCGATTTCGTCCGGATCCGGCAGGACTTGGTCGCGCACGGCGCTAGGATGAGGAGGACGCCGGCCTTGGCGCGATGATGACGAGGCGTGCGACGGCTGGGAAACCCCGGCATGGACGAGCCAAATCCGAAGGCCGTTGAGGACGTCCGGGGAATGAGGCAAGCTCAGGCGCAGCCATGGCGTAGTGGAGGAGTTCCTGGAGAGGGAGAGAGAGGTTACGGGGAGGAGAGAACAGAGCAGAAGAGAAGATGAAGGGCAGGGGCGTCGCGACCTGGTTCTGCTGCGGGGACGACGAGGCATGGTCCAGGTGGCTGGGACGCCGGCGTGAGGACGCTCGGGGTGGTTCGCGGCCGAGGGATGGAGGCGTTTGTCTTGGGCAGCAAGAGGAAGCACAAGGAGGCGCCATGGACGAGCTCCTGCTCGTTTCGATGGACAGCAGGCGAGGAACTCGGGCGCCTCGAGCACAAGATCGAGAAGGGAGGTGCCGCAGCTGGCTGATGCGGTTTGGACTGCTCGTGGATGGGCGCGCACAACGAGAGAGGTGGTCAGAGGCTACAGGGTGGAGGCTGAGAGGAATTTTGGATTGGGGCTCGGGCATCTGGAACGAGGAGGAGGGAGAGCGCTGGTTGGGTGAATCGGGAAGGGGAGATCCCGAGGGGGATTCGGTGGAGTGGCGGCGGCATGGGGATGGATGGGACATTGCTCCTATAAATTAGGGTTAGGGGTCTATTTATAGCAAGGGTTAGCTTAGGGCTTACCTAGTCCCTCCGATCGAAATCAGACGGTTGATAAAATAGGTTAGGGAGTCCAATTAAGAAAACGTAGATGTTTTATGGATGTTGGGGGATGAACCGGACCCATGGTCATGACTGCCCGGGTCGGGTTCGGGTAAGTTTCGGACACGCACACGAGGGGTCTGAGAGAGGTCAACGAGGACAAGTGCCTGACAAAATGACACCGCAGGCAAAGAGAGAAAGGACAACTGCGAACGGCTACGAGTTTTGTGAAAAAAATGCGGATGCTATGTTCATGAGGCGATGATGAAATGCATGACACGAAGAAAATGCAAAACAAACGACAAAAATCCAACCACGAAGGAAATATCATATCACATTTCCAGAAAAGGCAAGAGTTGGAGTTACGAATATGGAAAGTTGTATCCGCGGCATTACAGGCCAGCCCAATCGAGTACAGGTATCGGGTCCCCTTTGGAGGAATTCACGTCTTCATCGGCAAGATCGGCGAACCGGGCCCTGAGCCGGACATCTGCACCGACCTCGTCGAGACGGCTCATCAAGAAATCCCTGCCCGGGTTCAGCCTGCCATGAAGCGTGTGTTCGTGGGATTCATCCATGGTGCGGAATCTGAACCGGTATCCGATTGTGAGACGGTCGTTTACTCTGATGGCGAATCATCCACCGCAAGACCGAGTCATTGTACCAGCTAAAAGATGGTCGATTCGGGGGCTGTTCCAATGGCGACAGTATTCCGGGACCCCATGAACCGCCAAACCGGGTTGCGATCTTCATGGCCGGCACACAGCCCACATTGCAATCTTTAACTGCAGCAGCGAAGATTTCTGGATCAGCAGTAGGGGAAGGAGGCCCCGCGCGCTGGCCGGCTCAAGTTCTGTCCGGTTTATTAGACGCTTGGACGACCTTGTTGACCACAGCAGTTACCCCGGAGACTCAAGATCGGCATAATGCGAAGGACACAAAGCTGCGGGATCAGATAACTCAGGCCAAGGAGGATTGGCGGCTGAGGAAACCAGGATGGCTCATAAACAGGCCGCTTTAGATGCCCAGTCACAGTGGATTTAGGCGGAGAATTACCGGCTCTTGCTGGATCAGAACGCTTCGAATGAGGTGTTGAGGAGGAGGCACCGGTCTCATCTACCGCCGGTTTATGAAGCAATGAATCTCTTCAACATGCCAGGAGCAGGACCCAGTAATCCGGCAGCAGTAAACCAGATAGAAGCACCTGGGACAGGAGCGCCGGATCAGCCCCGGGTGACGGACCCGCCTCGACGAATAGATAACTGGCCGCAATACATGCCGACCCCGCCGGGTCACTTCTCCACCCCTTTGGATAATATGATTGCTGCGGCATCCCGATTGGCAGCTATTCCAATGGAGGGTGAGTCTCCAGCGGCGGTCGAGACGCGGCAGTCCAGGGATCTCCTTCAAACCACTATGGAATAGCAGCATGCCTATTCATATAGCCGAGACAGAATCCATTCAACCCCTCGACCGAGCAAGAGTTACAACATGCACATTGATGAACCGGCTGTGTCAAGCAGTGCGCAGAACCGTGACGCCCCTCGAGGGCATAATCTGGCGCGCGGTGTTACGAATGCTCAGGATGTGGTGGATAATGGTAGAGCGCGTCGGGAGGCAGAGTAAGCAGCGCAGTTAGTAGCACAGTACACGAATCATCAACCCGCTCCAGTTCGACCGATGACGTCAGTAGATCAAGGACTGGCTTTCAGCTCTTGGGGGTGTCGTGCCTCACCTCGGCTCTACGTAATGTGCGGTTACCCAAGGATTTCAAGGGCCCACATAAGGT
Source organism: Triticum dicoccoides (assembly GCF_002162155.2). Taxonomy (NCBI): domain Eukaryota; kingdom Viridiplantae; phylum Streptophyta; class Magnoliopsida; order Poales; family Poaceae; genus Triticum; species Triticum dicoccoides. The sequence goes on along the minus strand of NC_041387.1, from coordinate 223,815,399 downwards.
GCCTAATTACACCGTGGATTTACCCCCCGAGTCATGGGTTGAGAGTTATGAGATGGCGATGGAGATGCTGGATGTGGACGAAGTAGCGTGTGCGAAGTACTTCACCATGATATTGGACGGAACGGCTTGCACTTGGTTAAAAAGTCTGCCCGTTAATTCTGTCGGTTCATGGGACAAGTTGAAGGTCCGGTTTATAACAAACTTCAAAGACACGTGCAAGCAACCCATGTCAATCGTGGATCTGGCCGCTTGTGTCCAAGGAGAAGGCGAATCAACAACCTAGTGGGTCCGCCGGGTTTCGGAAATCCTGCATTCGTTGGACCGCATCAATGCTGATTCGGCAATCATAACATTGGAGGGCAATTGCCGGTTTAAGCCACTGAAGTTGAAGTTGGAACGGCTCAATCGTCACTTCAATGACATGGGAACACTTATGGCAGCTTTGGTTAAGTATGTCAACTCTGATAGTACCAAGGATGCCAAGTCTGACGACGAGAAGCCAGAGAAGGGAAAGAAGAATGTCGGCACAAAAGGACGGCAACATAACCAGGCGAGCCATGGGAATAACGGTAAGCGCATAGCGGACAATACTTCCTATTTTGTGGCTAACACCAACATATAGGGTAATAATTAGGGCCGTAAAGGTAAACCGCCCCGTGGGGCGGAGGATCAGGTATGAATCTGGAGCGCATGTTGAACCAGCCCTGCCCAAAGCACGGGACGCAAGAGAAGCTAGCTACGCACCTATGGAAGGATTGCTTATTATGCGAGAGTTCCAAAACTCAGATCTCTTCCGGTATGATCACGGACCATCTGGCGGTTCAGGACCCGGGTTTCACGGGACGGGTTATGGTGGAGGTAACTCTGGTTCAGGTTTTCACGGTAACCAAGGTGGACAGGGCAATCAAGGCAATCAGGGCAACCAAGGTGGTTATAATCAACAGGGGAATTGACAACAGCAGCAGTCGGGTTATCAGAGTAACCCAAAGCAGTTAAATGGTGGACAGTATCATCTCTTCACTACTAGCCTGTGCAAGCGCGATCAGAAGCTTCATAAGAGGGCAGTGAACTCTGTTGAACCGGCAGTGCCCCGTTATTTGCGCTAGTCTAAACAGCCTATTCATACGTGTATTCATGCTATTTTATTATCTGTTTTCAATCATTACGGGCTTTATTATACACTTTTATATTACTTTTGGGACTAACCTATTAACCGGAGGCCCAGCCCATATTGTTGTTTTATTGCCTATTTCAGTATTTCGAAGAAAATGGATATCAAACGGAGACCAAATGGAATGAAACCTTCGGGAGCTTGATTTTTGGAACGAACATGATCCGGGAGACTTCGAGTACAAGCCAGGGAAGCTTCGAGGAGGCCAGGAGATAGGAGGGCACCCCCCCCCCCCGACTGGGCGCGCCCCCTATCTCGTGGGCCCCTCGAGACTCCCTCGACCGACTTCTTTCTCCTATATATTCCCATATACCCTAAAACCATCGAAGACGAAGATAGATCAGGAGTTCCGCTGCCACAAGTCTCTGTAGGCACCAAAAACCTCTCGGGAGCCCGTTCCAGCACCCTGCCGGAGGGGGAATCCATCACCGGTGGCCATCTTCATCATCCCGGCGCTATCCATGACGAGGAGGGAGTAGTTCACCCTCGGGGTTGAGGGTATGTACCAGTAGCTATGTGTTTGATCTCTCTCTGTCTCATGTTCTCTCTATGGCACGATCTTGATGTATCGCGAGCTTTGCTATTATAGTTGGATCTTATGATGTTTCTCCCCCTCTACTCTCTTGTGATGAATTGAGTTTTCCTCTTGAAGTTATCTTGTCGGATTAAGTCTTTAAGGATTTCAGAACACTTGATGTATGTCTTGCCGTGTTTATCTGTGGTGACAATGGGATATCACATGATCCACTTGATGTATATTTTAGTGATCAACTTGCGGGTTCCGCCCATGAACCTATGCATAGGGGTTGGCACACGTTTTCGTCTTGACTCTCCGGTAGAAACTTTGGGGCACTCTTTGAAGTACTTTGTGTTGGTTGGATAGATGAATCTGAGATTGTGTGATGCATATCGTATAATCATGCCCACGGATACATGAGGTGACAATGGAGAATCTAGGTGACATTAGGGTTTTGGTTGATTTGTGTCTTAAGGTGTTATTCTAGTACGAACTCTTGAATAGATCGATCCGAAAGAATAACTTTGAGATGGTTTCGTACCCTACCATGATCTCTTTGTTTGTTCTCCGCTATTAGTGGCTTTGGAGTGACTCTTTGTTGCATGTTGATGGATAGTTATATGATCCAATTATGTTATTATTTTTGAGAGAACTTGCCCTAGTGAAAGTATGAACCCTATGCCTTGTTTCCTAGCATTGCAATCCTATTTACGCTCACTTTTATCATTAGTTACCTTGCTGTTTTTATATTTTCAGATTACAAAAACCTATATCTACCATCCATCTTGCACTTGTATCACCATCTCTTCGTTGAACTAGTGCACCTATACAATTTACCATTGTATTGGGTGTGTTGGGGACACAAGAGACTCTTTGTTATTTGGTTGCAGGGTTGCTTGAGAAATACCATCTTCGTCCTACGCCTCCCACGGATTGATAAACCTTAGGTCATCCACTTGAGGGAAATTCGCTACTGTCCTACAAACCTCTACACTTGGAGGACCAACAACGTCTACAAGAAGAAGGTTGTGTAGTAGACATCAAGCTCTTTTCTAGCGCCGTTGCCGGGGAGGCTAGGTAAGCGGCACTCACACCCCGTCAACTAAGCTCTTTTCTGGCGCCGTTGCCGGGGAGGTGAGTGCTTGAAGGTATATCTTTAGATCTTGCAATCCAATCTTTTTGTTTCTTGTTTTATCACTAGTTTAGTCTATAAAATAAAACAAAAAATGGAATTGAGTTTGTCTCATACGCTTCATCTTTTTAATATCTTTCGTGAGAATGATGGATAGGAAAATTATGCTCAATTGCTAGAAGAAGAATGCATTAAAATGATTGGCACTAAATCTTTGAATGATGAGCGATTGCAATGTTGTTAGTATGAATTCCTTGAATATCCATGATGCTAATGATATGCAAAGCCACTGTGATGCCCCCGATTTCATCGTACACTAATCATGCATGCAAACGTGTACGATCAAGATCAGGGACTCACGAGAAGATATCACAACACAACTCTGAAAGTAAAATAAGTCATACAAGCATCATATTACAAGCCAGGGGCCTCGAGGGCTCGAATACAAGTGCTCGACATAAACGAGTCAGCAGAAGCAACAATATCTGAGGACGGACATAAGTTAAACAAGTTGCCATAAGATGGCTAGCACAAACTAGGATACAGATCAAAAGAGGCGCAGGCCTCCTGCCTGGGATCCTCCTAACTACTCCTGGTCGTCATCAGTGGCCTGCACGTAGTAGTAGGCACCTCCAGCGTAGTAGGAGTCGTCGTCGACGGTGGCGTCTCGCTCCTGGGCTCCAACATCTGGTTGCGGCATCCGGGAAGAAGAGGGAAAAGGGGGGAAAGAGGGAGCAAAGCAACCATGAGTACTCATCCAAAGTACTCGCGAGCAAGGATCTACACTACATATGCATGGGTATATGTGTAAAGAGGCAAAATCGGTGGACTAAAATGCAGAATGCCAGAATAAGAGGGGGATAGCTAGTCCTATCAAAGACTATGCTTCTGGCAGCCTCCGTCTTGCAGCATGTAGAAGAGAGTAGATTGAAGTCCTCCAAGTAGCATCGTATAGCATAATCCTACCCGGCGATCCTCCCCTTGTCGCCCTGTGGAAAAGCGATCACCGGGTTGTCTGTGGAACTTATCTGAGTGTGTTTTATTAAGTATCTGGTTCTAGTTGTCATAAGGTCAAGGTACAACTCCGAGTCGTCATTTTACCGGGGGACACGGCTATTCAAATAGATAAACTTCCCTACAGGGGTGCACCACATAACCCAACACGCTCGATCCCATTTGGCCGGACACACTTTCCTGGGTCATGCCTGGCCTCGGAAGATCAACACGTCGCAGCCCCACCTAGGCACAACAGAGAGGTCAGGATGCCGGTCTAAATCCTATGTGCGCAGGGGTCTGGGCCCATCGCCCATTGCACACCTGCACATTGTGTACGCGGCCGGTGAGTAGACCTAGCAACCTCCATTACAAAGGAAGTTGCGTTACGTGGTCCAACTCGGCGCGCGCCGCTCAGTCGCTGACGTCAAGAAGGCTTCGGCCGATACCACGACATTGAGTGCCCATAACTGTTCCCACGTAGTTGGTTAGTGCGTATAGGCCAGTGGCCAGACTTAGATCAAATACCAAGATCTCATTAAGCGTGTTATTTTGAAGTAACTGCAGACGATGACCAGGGCCAGGCCCACCTGTCTCCTAGGTGGTCTCAACCTTCCCTGTTGCTCCGCCACAAAGTAATAGTCGGGGGCCGTCGGGAACCCAGGCCCACCTCTACCGGGATGGAGCCACCTGTCCTTCCAACCCCCACAGTGGAATCACTTGCGGGTACTCAACGAGCCAACCCAACTTTAGTCTCCATTTGAATAGTAGATATGTATAGTATATACCCGTGATCACCTCCTGAGTGATCACGGCCCGATAGTATAGCAAGGTAGACTGACGAGAATGTAGGGCCACTGATGATAAACTAGCATCCTATATTAAGCATTTAGGATTGCGGGTAAGGTATCAACAACTATAGCAACAATGACAAGCTATGCAACAGAATAGGATTAACCGAGCAGTAACATGCTACACTAGTCTAATGCAAGCAGTAGACAGAAGAATAGGCGATATCTGGTGATCAAGGGGGGGGCTTGCCTGGTTGCTCTGGCAAGAAGGAGGGGTCGTTAACACCGTAGTCGAACTAGGGGTCGCCGGCAGTCTCGGGGTCTACCAGAAAGAAGTAACAGAAGGGGAACACAATAAATAACAGAGAAATCAAAGCATCAGAAAGCATAACATGGCAATAAGAAGTAACAGAAGGTGATACCGACGAAAGGGGGAAACATCCGGGAAGGTATCCCCGGTGTTTCGCGTTTTCAGACAGGTGAACTGGAGGGGGAAAGGTGCGTCTTCGCTATGCTAGGGATGTGTGGCGGATGATCGAACTATGTATTCGAATTCGTCTCGTCGTTCTGAGCAACTTTCATGTACAAGGTATTTTCATCTGAGTTATGGATTATTTTATACTCATTTTTAAAGTTTTAAATCATTTTCTAAATTATTTTTAATTCGAAAATTAAATGTTAAATTGCTATGGGTACATAGAAGTGTACCCACAGATGGGCTTGGGTGGCTGACCAGTAGGCCCAGTTGACTTGGTCAACTATCGAGTCAGCAGAGGCTGACTGATGGGGCCGGTCAAAGTCAACAGCCCAGTCAGCATTGATTGTTGACTGGTCAAACTAACTAGTGGGTCTCGCTTGTCATAGGCTCATAGTAATTAAACAGGGTTAATAGATGATTAGGTTAATCTAATCTGGATTAATTAAGTTAATTAATTCTTTAATTAATTAATTTTTTAATTATTATATTTTTAATTCCTTTTCTTTCTTTCTTTTTTTAATGTTCTGGGGGGCTGGGCCCCATGTGTCATTCGACCAGGGGGCCGATGCGGGTTACGGGTGCTAGGTGCTAACAGGCACACCGCGAACGGGCGCTGGCCCATGGGCACGGGCGCCAGCACACCAGCGTGGAGCTCCAACGGCTGCGACCGGGAGGAGCATAGGGAGGGCTGCGGCTGCCAACATGCAGTAGGGCGGCCAGAGACGGACGATGGGTGCGCGAGGCCGCGACGAGAGGGGCGGAGGCTCCTCGGCGCAGGACAGGGCGGGCGCTCGCAGGTGGGAGGCGACGAGGTGCAGGCCGGCACGGCCGAGGCCTGCGGGGCTAGAAGCGGAGGAGGGGCACGGGGCGACGGCGTTCGGCCAGCCGGCCGCTGTAGGCGGAGGCGGGCACCGGAGCTGGGAAGGCCGGCGCGTGTGGTGATGGGCACGGCTTCGGGCAGGGCAAACGCGAGCTCGGTCGTGGGGTTTCAGTGGAGCGCTGAGTGCGTGCATTCGGTGACGGGGGAAAGAGAAGAGGCCGGGGGCCTCACCGAGCAGCGTAGGGCACGTGGCAGTGGGGGGTCGAGGAGGAGGACGGGGATGGTGTTCCGGCGAATGGCGCTCGGCGACGACGGTTCGTGGCAGCGTCAATGTCGGTGGATCGCGTCGGGGAGGAGGACGATGAAGATGGCGGTGGTGGAGACAACGACGTCCGTGGCGAGCGCGGTGACGGCGGTCCTCAGGCGGGGGAAGGGGGCTCCG
>NC_041387.1:223787277-223808503 GCF_002162155.2 Triticum dicoccoides | reverse complement strand
AAGGGGGCTCCGGGCGGCGTCTTGGCGTTGGCGTGGATCGAGCCCCCGATCCTGATCGGATCGGGAGGGGAGAGGAGAGACGTGGGGAGTGGGTGGGAGCGTGCGGTCGGGGGAGTTAGGGTTTTCCCCCTGGTGGGGATAAGGAGGGGGGTTGGGCCGGTTGGTGGGTTAGCCAGCTGGGCCGTCAGGCCCAGTTGGCCAGGGGGTCCTTTTATTCATCTTGTTTTATTTTACCCTTTATTTATTCTATTACTTTTAGTTGTTATTTATTCTAGTGATAACAAAATACCAAAGTGGCACCTAAATTGATGTTACCAATTATGCCACTGCCTCATAAATTTGCTAACCAAAATAAAATAGTTTTGCAATTATTAATATTTAAAGTATTTAAATAATAGTTTTTGCTATTGTTTTATTCATCTCATAGTTTTTAAGCATTTTATAATAGTGTGGTTCCTTCACCATAATTATCTATGCAATATTTTGCACAACCCGAACATTTTAGTTTTATTGTTTGAAAACTTTTCTTGTTTGTTTTTATTTTAAAATTTGAATTCGAACAGGATTGAATCATCGGGAGATTAACAACAGTAACCGAGGTGATGTGGCATCATTAGGAGTCGGTTACTGTAGCTTAGTTATCCGTGCGTCACAATTCTCCTCCACTACAAGAAATCTCGTCCCGAGATTTAAGAGGGGTGTAAGGGGGAATGTTTTGGTTACGAAATTCTAACGGATCTTCTCGTCTTTGGTTGCTCTTCTTGAAGAGGTCGATCCATTACATTGACGTCTTTATTTCTCTACTTTAGGTCATCATGGTGAAGTCATCCTTTTCTTCGTTAACTCAAACGTATTTACGAATAGGTAAGGGGCAACTCGGCTACGACAGAGTGCTTATGAGGGAAACAACCTGGGGTTAAGCTATGAATGAGAATAAGAGTGTCTCTCAAGTTGAACCTATAAAATACGTCGAGAGTAAGGTACGAAGGTACAATAAGAGGTTCCAAGCGGATAGATAGTTTCTCGAAGTCTGAACCAGACTGAGAAAGGGGTTCAGAGCAGCGAGAGTAAGTATTGTGTCTGATACCATAATGGAGCACTAGAAAGGTGGCCCGTGAATTAAATACAAAACCAAGCGTGAGAAATAACCATTCGAAACAGGGTTGTACAGGAGAGTCAGGTTTCGATCCTGTGGAATTGTGGGTTATGGGCCCACCATGTGGGTTAAAAGTAGGAAGGGTGAAGACGTCTTGCGTGATCATGTCAGCAAGGCATGTCAGAGGATAGCCTGTCATTTATGTCAGCAACAACATCGGTACCAAGGGCGAGGAACGAAGAGAACCATTTTCCTGCTTGTTGAACAAGGCGAACCAATTGGCAAAGTTCTCACCCATCGGTGGTTACTGGAATGTCATCAACAATAGTAACAGGGTCTTACAGGCAGAGTGGTACAACAAGGTGCTTACCTAAGCAGGGAATTATCTCTGCTCAGTTAAGTTAGATTACAGGAAAGGTTAAACAAAAGAATGGAAATGAAAATGCGAACCATGGAATGGAAAATTGTGATTACACACAATTATTAGGAGTATATCCTTCCCATGTACAAGCAGAACATGGCATACAGGGTAGGAGAGCAAGTACCCAACAATTCAGATAAGGGGCAAGGATTAATCAAGATGTTACGCATACAACGGTGTTTGGATAACTGACCAAGAAACATTTAGCATCGCGCCTCCAATGTTCCTGTTGAAGAGCGGGGTATCATAGTCATCCTTCGAGGTAGCATTGATATGGTGTTTCAATCAAGGGCCAGACTTTGGATACACAAATGATCCATCAGGAGCAACTTACAAAATAAGTTTTACAATTTCCTCCAGGAAGAATGATTATCCTTGCGAAAGAAATTATATTGATAGGTCCTCTAGCCAGGGGGTGCTAGGCATGACATCATATTACCGGGTCATCAAAGGACCAACATCATAGATTGTGGAAATTTGTCCCAACCATCATATCTGACCGAGATTCAGATCCGATTGGTGTCATGATACCTCAGGCTCAGGATGTCCGAGAAGAAAAGGTGCGACTCAAATCGGCGAAATGACATTGCAAAATTCTCGGGAAATGAACTATGGGAGCGGGTTCCTGAAACAATAGTTCATCATTAAACCAAGGAGGGGATGAGAAGGTGGCTGATGGGCTCAGAGACAATTCATCAAGAATTCCAAACGGATGGCTTTCCACAATAATGTGAACAAGAAGATGACACTTGTCAATTCAAATGATGTAATGTTGTATGCTCGAGGAAAACATACTCCATCAATCATTAGTTGAAAGGTGTGCCCGAAGTATGACCTTAGGCAGCAAGATCAATGTTAGAGTGACGATTCAATAACCAACAGTCTAAGAACGAACTGTCGATCGTTAACTTCAAAGCGAAAGGGTTGCTAGAAGTACAGAACTCAAACAACATCGTTAGCATATTGGTATCCTGGTTAAAAACAACACGGGGACCAAGGAAAAATGGTGATGGTGAGAAGTATCATCATATCAAGAATTTCTAAGAGGTGGAGCAATCCCCACAACATTCTCGACAGAAAAGACAATAATACTTCAAGGCAGAATAAAACACTAGCTGGAGAGCAAGTTGTATTCATAATGTGGACAAGTTCGTGATGAAAGGAATTCAAGGGTGTAGTCAATGATAAAAAAATCATCGAGGGCAAGGAGGGTATTTCTCATCGTGAACACAATTAATCATCTCGGAATAAGTCAAAGTGTTGAAGGTGATCCGACACATTTGCCGGGAGGTTTCAAGAGGATGGAATCAAACAACAAGTAAGGAAATGACGAAGTGGCGAGTTATAGGATCAATATATGAGATGCAAGCTCGGGACCAAAGCTTCCTTTCAAGACAAGCAACATGATGTTGAAAGCTCGACGTAAGTCGTGCTCACACACTGAAGAATTCATGCACCAGAGATGGACGAGGTTGCACAGTTAAAATTTAGCATGATAATGATATATCCAAACAAGCTAGGAATGGCGTGATCGGGTACAAACTCATACTTAAAGAAGAGTACTAAGAGTTGTTGAACCATAGTGCAGACTCGGTTCAGTTATCGATGTCTTTGAGTGTCTAATAACTCAGAGCCCGTGAAATATTGTAATCAGTGAGAATTTAGTACTTGATGAAGAACTCATAAGAAGTTATGCAGTTTCAAGATAATCTCGTGATAATCTCATAGAGCTTGGACTGGGGTATTGCTCTATAGAAGATAAGTGCTTAAACATGCACGAGAAATGGTATTTAAAGGAGAACATGGTCGGAACCACGATTGCAAAAGGCCAGATCCCAGATATAAGATGTACTTATACCAAGGGAATAATTAATTTAAGAGAAGCTTTAATGATAAGATCTACATCATGTCCATGGGCATGAACACAAAGTTCAAGGTCGACTGCCACTTCTATAATGCATAACCTTCCATTCACTTCTCGCCTTCGACCCGTAGTAGTTTCCAGGTTCACACATATTAGAAATGGCATAGGTTCAACCCATCGGGGCCTCTTAGGAACATATACCACAAGTTTCAAGAGTAAATATCACCAGCTCGAAAGCAGAGCATGGTTGGCCAAATCAGATGAGAGGATTTACCAATGGCATTACATCATAGACAAGAACTTCCAAAGTGATTGAGTATGAAGGACGTTGTCGGATAAAATTCAACAAAGGATCCGGTGGTCCTCAAGGGATCTGATGTGAGCATCCGTACTCGAGCAGAGGAAGAAGGAATGCAAGGAGATTAGATTATAGAAACGACTGACTAATTCAAAGCTCAGATGCAAAGGAATTATGATTTCAAAATCATGGGATCAGAAGCAACCATTTTGATCGAATAAGAATAAGTCCAATAGACTTTAGAAGCACAAACGATCAAGGCATTTATTTGTCAAGAACCAGCTCATATCCAAATGATGTCTGAGCCGGAAGGATAATCCTAAGATTCGACTGATGATTGTGAACAGTCGCAACTTATTGAATCAATGGACTCAAAATGATAGTGACAAAGGATGCCAATAAGATTATTATACTTATGGGATTAACCATGCAAGCAAGCAAGAATTTCAAAAGCAAAAGGCGGTTGAGGATTTTCGGAAGATCGAATGGTATTTCAAAGACTTTTTTGAAATACATGAATCAACTGGGGAGGAACGGATACTCGATAAGTGCAAGGAATTATCCGTAGGGGTGTTCATGTGGGTAATGAACTACAAGGCAGTAGGCACAAAGTATTCTCGGAACAATAGAGAGAATTTTCTGGGTATCTTGTAATAACAAGATCAATGGGATTGAAAGGAAAAGTGTATGTAGTTATCCATAATAATATAACGGTGGTAGGGAATAGCAAAAAGCGGTGAGCATAAAGTCTTGAGAGAACATCGAAGAGTATCTTCGAAATCCTTTGGTGCACCAAGCAATCATCTGGAGTGAGGGGCTCTCAAGGAGGAAGTAATTACGAGAACCTAGAGTTAGCGTTGGTAAAATCATTTAACCCGTATAGAAGAGAGATCAGAATCCCGGAGTATAGATGAGGAATAAAAGATCCTAATAACACCCAAATGGCGACATGGGCCCGTAAGACTCACAGTCATGTTAGTAAAAGTTTTGTAGTGACTAGACTCGACTTCGGCCAAGGAGTGTGGAAGGGGGATTCCTACAGGCAGTCGGCTATGATACCAACTTGTGACGCCCCCGATTTGACCGTACACTAATCATGCACGCAAACGTGTACGACGAAGATCAGGGACTCACGGGAAGATATCACAACACAACTCTAAAAGTAAAATAAGTCATACAAGCATCATATTACAAGCCAGGGGCCTCGAGGGCTCGAATACAAGTGCTCGACATAAATGAATCAGCGGAAGCAACAATATCTAAGGACAGACATAAGTTAAACAAGTTGCCATAAGATGGCTAGCACAAACTGGGATGCAGATCAAAAGAGGTGCAGGCCTCCTGCCTGGGATCCTCCTAACTACTCCTGGTCGTCGTCAGCGGCCTCCACGTAGTAGTAGGCACCTCCAGTGTAGTAGGAGTCGTCGTCGACGGTGGCGTCTGGCTCCTGGGCTCCAACGTCTGGTTGCGGAATCCGGGAAGAAGAGGGAAAAGGGGGAAAGAGGGAGCAAAGCAACCGTGAGTACTCATCCATAGTACTCGCAAGCAAGGATCTACACTACATATGCATGGGTATATGTGTAAAGAGGCAATATCGGTGGACTGAACTGCAGAATGCCAGAATTAGAGGGGGATAGCTAGTCCTATCGAAGACAATGCTTTTGGAAGCCTCCGTCTTGCAGCATGTAGAAGAGAGTAGATTGAAGTCCTCCAAGTAGCATCGCATAGCATAATCCTGCCCGGCGATCTTCCCCTCGTCGCCCTATGGAAAAGCGATCACCGGGTTGTCTGTGGAACTTGTCTGAGTGTGTTTTATTAAGTATCATGTTCTAGTTGTCATAAGGTCAAGGTATAACTCCGGGTCGTCCTTTTACCAAGGGACACCGCTATTCGAATAGATAAACTTCCCTATAGGGGTGCACCACCTAACCCAACACGCTCGATCCCATTTGGTCGGACACACTTTCCTGGGTCATGCCCGGCCTTGGAAGATCAACACGACGCAGCCCCACCTAGGCACAACAGAGAGGTCAGCATGCCGGTCTAAATACTATGCGCGCAGGGGTCTGGGCCCATCGCCCATTGCACACCTGCACGTTGCGTACGCGGCCGGTGAGCAGACCTAGCAACCTCCATTACAAAGGAAGTTGCGTTACGCGGTCCAACCCGGCGCGTGCCGCTCAGTCGCTGATGTCAAGAAGGCTTCGGCTGATACCACGACGTCGAGTGCCCATAACTATTCCCACGTAGTTGGTTAGTGCATATAGGCCAGTGGCCAGACTCGGATCAAATACCAAGATCTTGTTAAGCGTGTTATTTTGAAGTAACCGCGGACACCGACCAGGGCCAGGCACACCTATCTCGTAGGTGGTCTCAACCTGCCCTGTCGCTCCGCCACAAAGTAACAGTCGGGGGCCATCGGGAACCCAGGCCCACCTCTACCGGGATGGAGCCACCTGTCCTTCCGGCCCTCATAGTGGAATCACTTGCGGGTACTCAACGAGCCAACTCGACTTTAGTCACCATCTGAATAATAGATATGTATAGTATATACCCATGATCACCTCCTGTTGGGGAAGCTGATCCACGAACACCTATGGGACCAGCGGACCGAGCCCCTTTCGGTTCGGTGGGGGCGGAGGTCGCACGAAGAGCGGATCGAGGCGAAGCACACGAGCACTTTTACCCATCTTCGGAGCTCTCAGGAGAGATAACACTCCTACTGCTGCTTGTCTGATTGTATTGAGTTCTTGCTCAGGGGGCGCTGAGTGCTACAGTACAGACGAGCTGCTAACGAGACCGAGCGTGAGTGTTTTCTGGTCTCGAACCCCCTTCTACATTGCGCATGGGCCTCCTTTTATATGCTGAAGGGGTCACCGACAGGTGGCAACGTAGTCAAGGGTAAAAATGGAAAAGGTGTTGCGGTTGGTACAACTACTTGTACAGTGTACCCTACCTAACCCTGACGGCAGGGGACAAAGGCATTAAATGCCCGTCTGCGTCGCCCGAATAGTGCAAAAAGGAATGTCAGGGACGCCACCGTTCGCCACGATGGCAGTCTTGTCAGTGTCGCTTGCCACCGTGCACCGCTGGCTGCACAGCCTCTTGCCACGCGCGTCTGGAAAGGCCTCAGGGCGACACGTTGGTGGATGTGCTGGAGCATGGGTACTGAGTGGTAGCTTGTCGCGGCAAGCGCCTTGCCGCGGATATTGTCTTGTCGCGCCCGGAAGCTTGTCGCTCACCGGGCCTTGCCGGGACGCGTGGCGCATTGCGGCAAGTTCCTTGCGATGCCTTGGTTGGCCTTCCCGGCAAACTCCTCTTGCCGGGGCCTTGTCTCCTTGGCTTGAATACTTTGTTCTTGAATGGTTCCAAAGGAACCACGGAGGACCTTGGCGGTCGCCCGGCAAGCCTTGCCGCGGTGTGCTGCAACTGCCCGTGCACAAGTTCGGGATACTAGGGTACCCCCACTCTAGTACACCCACAGGAGCCCCCGGGCCTGGGCCACACACGGTGCCGAGCGCTGTTGGGCCAGGCCCAAAACAGGGCACGGGCATGCACGGCCTGGATTACACCGTATCTTACTCCGTATCCACCGCGCCCTCCCCCAACGGCACGCGTCGAATGCGGCGTTGTGGGAGAGATCGTGGGTGGTTTCTTTATTCAGAAAGGCGGAATGTCCGCCCCCTTCCTCTTTATAAGCAGGGGAAACAGGGGCAGTTCGCCCATCTCGCCGGTTGCTACTCCAATCTCGGAAATCTCCGCCGCTCCCCCCCCCCTTCTTCTCAAAGCCGAAAGAGAGCAGCGCACCGCCCCCCACTGCCACCAGCACCACCAACGCCGTCGATCTCCCCCACCACCTCCGCCATGGCTCCGAAAGCCGACAAGGGGAAGGGCGTGAAATCGGTCGAGGCGCAGCGGCTCGCGGCGCTGCGAAAGGAGCGGGCCATCTTCCCCCCTCAGCTTGCCGCGAAGGAGCTGAGGGAGTACTACTACCTCTTCTGGTCGACGGAGACGCGAGCGCATCCGCGCACGAAGGTACTCCCGGCTGCCGCTTCGGAACTGGCTCCGAACGGATGCCCCTTCTTTGCGTTGTTCTTCTACTGCGGGCTCTGCCCGCCCTTCTCTGAATTTTTCTGTGACATCATGAACACCTACGGGTTCCGCCTCCTTGACTTCACCCCCAACGCCGTTCTGACCATGGCAGTTTTCGCACATCTCTGCCAAAACTTTGTCGGAGTCCATCCAAATGTAGCTCTTTTTCGCCACTTCTTTATGCCCCGAGTCGAGAGAGGAGAGCCTTTATCTGGCGGAATCGCCTGGATCTCGAGAGTCGGCAAGAAGGAAGCTTATCTGGAGGGAGAGCTCCACAGCAAGTGGGAGGAATGGAGAGCAGAGTGGTGTTGGATTGTCGAGGAGAACCCGCAGCCATTTACCGCCCTGCGACAAGCCCCAATAGCGCGCGGCAACGATTGGAGCAACGTGGCCCCGAAAGACGATAGGCTGAAGATTGCCGTCACCCGGATCCTTCGCCTCAGTCTTGCCGGGCTCACCGTAGGCGCCGTTGGCGCAGATTTTCTTCGCCGCCGCATCGCCCCCCTGCAGGAGAGGAGGAGACCCGCCTGGGAGTTCCAGAACTTGGCGGATATCATGAGGCTGCGCCCGGGCCTCAACTTCAACTTCACTGTCCTGGAGCTGGACTCGATGCTCCTAGAACTGTTCAAGCGCGATCCTCCACATCCATTCATGTTGCCGAGGGGTGTCGTTCCGTTCTGCAACAACTCCTCGCTCGACCGCATCCGTGCAATGATGTCGTTGTGCGACTCGCATGGAATTGTCCCAACTTGGCAAGAGCCGGCAGACGCCGTCGTGCAGGAGTTCTTTGACGGTTTGGTTGAAGTGCCGGTCCGCTCCAACAAGCAGAAGAGCCTTACTCGCGACACCACCGACGCGGAGATGCAGCGCATCGCCACTAGGCTGGAAGAGGCGGCGGCAGCCGCTACCGCAGGTGAGTTTGGATTCACCGTGGAGGAGGCAGAGGCAGCAGAGGCGGCAAGCCTTGTCAAGCGAGAGGAGTTTGCCGGCGAGGAAGAGCTTGTCGGGCCTGAAGCTGAGTCGAACGAGCCCGCTGAGGGCGCGAGCGACTCGTTGAAGATCGGCTCCTCCTCCTCCCCACCTTCAGCCAGCTCGCCGCAAGCGGAGCCCCCAGCTCCCCCAAGAAGGCGTCTCCGCAAGGCCGGGGACGTAGCGGGGCGGCAGACGAGTCAACAGCCGCCGTGTCGCGTGACACGCTCTACCGCGGCAAGCACTATTGCCGCGGGAGTGCCTCATGCCGCTGCGGCAACTAGAGCGGAGTCTTCCCGGCCCACCGCTACTGCTCCTTCCAAGCGGACAAGGGAAACTACTCCTCCGCCTCGTCGCACGGGAGGCGAGACGGACTTCAATCTCTCCGAGCTCAGCTCCGACGAGGAAGAAGAAGAGTAAGATTCTTTGCCATGCTTGTAGTTCTTCAATTCTTGCTGTTTTGTCTTGTATCTGATTTTCTTTACTCTGAACCCATTCCTTTGAAGGACTCTGGCCCAGAGAGCGGCGAAGAGAGCCAAGGTCCCAGTGATTCTCATCGAGGACGAACCCACCGCGACAGCAGAGGGCGTGTCCGAGACCATCTTGCCGGACCCGGCAACTTTTCCCCAAAGCAGCCCCCAGCGCAGCCCCCAGCGTAAGTACATAGTTTACTTCCTGCTGTCAGGCGTGCATGGTTGCTCTTTCTTTGTTGATATCTGACTGTTGGTCTGTGTAGGAGCAGAGCAGCCCCACCAGGAGGGCCCGGAAGCCGCTCCCGAAATGCCATCTGCTTCGACTACACCGCCAAGGGAGGATTCCCCGGCAAGGGAGCGTTCTCCGGCAAGGGAGAATTCTCCGGCAAGGGATAGTTCTTCGGCAAGGGACAGCACTGGCGACCCCCCGATGGTTGAGACCATGACCGTAGATCCTAGAACAGGTAATCCTCTTGCTTGAAAACTTCCCTTGGGTTCTTCTTCTTCTGATTTTCTTTTTGGATATTTGCTTGACTTTTCTCTTTTCTCCGTTCATCAGATCCATCTGCCACGGAGCCGATGGAAACCGAGGTCGCTGGCGAGGAAAACGCGCGCAGCAATACCGACGACGTCGTTGCCACCGAAGGAGAAGCCGGCACTCATGAGCCCGCCGGCGAAGAGGCCGCCAAAGCTGCTGCCGCAGAAGCTGGCGAGGGATCCGGTGATCGCACTGATGGCCCCGAGGCCGCAGGAGCGCCAGGCGCTGCACCGACCGCCGATCCCTCCGCCGTTGCTGCAGCGCCAGGCTCCGAAGAGCCCCAGCCCGGCGCCTATTTGAAGGCCGGTGACGGCATCTTCATCAAGCTCCCCTGGGCGTCAGGCTCCAGGGCGCCGGTCGAAGGAGAGATTTTGGATGGAGAGGTGCTCGCCTCTGCTGGGCTAATGCTGGTCGACGCGCCAAGCAGCAGCAGCGATGAGCCTGAGGAGGAGCGGCTGCTTGGGAAGCTGTTGTCGCTGTACCGCGCCCGACAAGCCAAGATGGAATCCCGAGAAGCGCTTGTCGCGAGGGCGGGAGTGGACATTGAGAAGCGCGCTGAGGAGCTCCGGGGTCTCAGGCAGGAAACTCTCCAATTCCTGGCAGAGGAGCGGGAGCAGGTTGCCGAGGAGCGGAAAGCTTTCCTCCTCGTGAAGGCTGAAGTTGAAGAGCAACAGCGACTCGCTGCCGAGAAGCTGTCTGCGCAGGAAGGTGAGTTGGCGAAGCGCAAGGTCAACCTTGACAGCCACGAGGAGGAGCTTGCCGCGCACGAGCAAGCAATTGGCGGGGCTCTCAAGGAAGCAAAGGACGTTGCCGCAGCTGCCGAGGCCGCCAAGAAGGAGCTGGAGACGAAGATGGCGCAGCTGGAGGCCGATCTCAAGGTGAGCGGCGAGGAGCTTGCCGCGCTCAAGCGTGAGCGCGAGAAGGATGCCGCTGTTCATGGCGAGCTGCAGGGTCGCCTCGCTGAGAGGAGCAAAGAGCTTAGCGCCGCCAAGGACTCCAACGCAGATCTTGAGTTGAAGCTGGCCACTTTGACCAAGACGTTGGACGGTGCCAGGGAGCAGGAGGTGGCCTTGAAGGAGAAGATCAAGGCCGACGAGGCGCTGCTGGCGAGTGCTGCTGCCGCCCAGAATGCTTTTAGGGAGACTGTGGAGCACTGGACCGAGGGTCTGGTGAATGTTGCCGCAGCCATCGACGGGGAGCTGGCGCAGCTGGGGATGGAGGATCTCGGGTACTCCTCCGATGAGCACCTCCAACCCAACGCCAAGCTTAGCTTGTTCTTCAAAGGCGTGGCGACGGCCCTCCAGCGACTCTGGGAGAAGATCCCAAAGCAGCTGGCCGATGAGTCGCGCAAGATCTGCGCGGGAGTTCTTCAAAAGGTGCAGGTGAAGGTGGCCTTCTGCAACCCAGGCCTCAACCTCACCAACGTCCTCAGGTCCCTGCCGCCGGACGCTGATCTGGAAGCGCTCAAGGCCCTTGTCGCACCCATTGTGGACAAGGTGAGCGAGATCAAGAGGGTCGAGGGCGATCGCGTAGATTAGGCCGCCCGTTTTCTCTTTTTCTTGTCGCTGCTGGTCATGTTATAAGAACAATCTATTAGAGCTGCAAGAAGCTATCTTGTAATATAACTCTATTTTGGGTAGAGATTGCTGTGTTATTTCCTTTACTTGATTCCTTCCTTTGTATGTTTTTGCCCTATGCTTTTAGGGAACTTGTCGGCGGAGGCACCTTAGCCGCGAGCGCTGAGTGCGGGACATCAGCAACCTGCTGGCGGTGCCGCTTCCGACAAGAAACCTTGTCGCAACTAGTCGCAGCTCACTTAAGTTGTTGAGCAGACTCGAAACAAAGTAAGGGCGCAACTAGCTATGAGTTGGTTCCTCTGCGCACAGGTTTTCCATACAAAGTACGGTCGTTCGAGGAAGATAACTTAAAAATTTAAAACTGATTGCTCAAACTTTGGCAACTTAGCTTTTCTGTCGTTTGCTTTCCGGTAAGGCGAAACTTCCTTGAACGATGCCTGGTCCACACCATTATCTTCTCCTTTCCCCCGGCAAACTTGTGTGCGAGGGAACCTTCCTTTCCTTTTTGAGAAAAAGAAAGAAGAGAAAATAAAGATATGGAGCCTTACGGGTCGTTATTGCTTACCGGGGTTAGGCGCTGCACAAAGTGTTAGATAACGCATGCAAAGATAGTAGAAAGCATAAAATTGACAAGATGTGCAGAGCACATGAGCTTTACTTATGCACGGGTTCTGCGCCCGGCTTTGTACAAAGGATTACATGCAACATCGGCAAGACTTGTACAAAAGGTGCTTGCCGGAACAGGTTCCGGCAACCGCGCCTTACGGGTAAAACTTACGAAGATGCTCAATGTTCCAGGAGTTGCTCACCGGAATGCCATCTTTGGTCTCAAGGCGGACAGCGCCAGGCCTAGTGACTCGTTTCACCCGGTAAGGGCCTTCCCACTTCAGCGTCAACTTGTTGGAATTCTTGGCGGACTGAATGCGCCGAAGAACAAGGTCGCCTTCCTCGAGACTTCTGGCATTAACTTTGCGGCTATGGTAGCGGCGCAAAGCTTGCTGGTATCGAGCAGCTCGTACAGCAGCCTGAAGACGGTCTTCCTCAAGGAGCAGCGTGTCATCTTGTCGCAACTGCTCTTGCTCGAGCTCATCATAAGCGAGCACTCGAGGTGACCCGTATACGAGTTCCGTGGGGAGAACTGCCTCTGCTCCATAGACTAGAGCGAAAGGTGTCTGGCCAGTGGCTCGATTTGGTGTCGTCCTGATCGACCAAAGAACCACCGGCAGCTCCTCAATCTAGTTCTTTCCGCACCTGTGCAGCCAGTCGAAAGTCCTGGTCTTGAGCCCGCGCAGCACTTCTGCATTTGCCCTCTCCGCTTGACCGTTGCTTCTCGGATGAGCAACGGAAGCGAAGCAGACCTTGGCGCCAAGATATTGGACGTACTGCATGAAGGTGCGGCTCGTGAATTGTGTGCCGTTGTCGGTGATGATCCTGTTAGGGATCCCGAAACGGCAAACAATCGACCTGAAGAACTTGACTGTTGACTGTGCTGTCACCTTCCTCACCGGTTCCACTTCCGGCCACTTTGTGAACTTGTTGATTGCAACGTACGAGTACTCAAAGCCCCCGACAGGTCGGGGAAAAGGGCGGAGGATATCGAGCCCCCAGACCGAAAATGGCCAGGATAAAGGGATCGTCTGGAGAGCTTGAGCTGGCTGGTGTATCTGCTTGGAATGGAACTGGCACGCTTCACACTTGGTTACTTGTGCAGTTGCATCCTGGAGGGCTGTCGGCCAAAAGAAACCTTGCCGGAACGCTTTGCCGGCAAGTGCTCTTGCGCCAATGTGGTGACCACATATGCCTCCTTGTATCTCTGCCAACAGCTTTTGTCCGTCTTCCCGGTGAATACACTTCAGTTTCACACTGTTGAGTCTTCTTCTGTACAGTGTGTTGTCGACAAACTGGTACATACTTGACTGCCGGGCTACTCTTTCCGCTTCTTCTTGCTCTTCGGGAAGTTCTCCTGTCTGAAGGAAAAGGACAATCTGTTGTGCCCATGCTGGAGCTTGCGGCTCGACAACAAGGACTAAAGGCACATCTGCTGCTGCGGGAACATCTGCTTCTACGGCGAGAACCCGCGGTTCAGCCGGAGCCTGATGTTCCCCGGCAAGCTTGCTGGAGCAAAACTTGTTGGGAGCGTCTGCTTCAACGGAACAAATCCTAGAGCTTGCCGGAGCAGACTGCTCCTCAGCACTCTTGGTGTTGATTTTGACGACCTTCTTGGCGGCGGCTTCGGGGAGCTCTGCCGGAAAATAATCACCAGAAATCAACTTCCTCTTCTTGCTCTGTCCAGTTGATGGCGTTATAGATGGTTGAGTCAGCTTGAGCACAAAGATCCCTGGTTCCACAGGTAGCTTAAGCGTGGCGCACTTTGACAGGCCATCGGCAATGTCGTTCTGAGCTCTTGGAACATGTTCCATCTGTAGGCCGTCAAAGTGCTCTTCTAGCTTTCTCACTTCATCAACGTAGGCTTCCATCAACGGACTCTGATAATTCTTGTTCACTTGGGGGACGACAAGCTGTGAGTCACCCCTGACAATGAGCTTCTCGATCCCAAGGTCTGCTGCGATCCTGAGACCGGCAAGCAATCCTTCATACTCTGCGGTATTGTTCGTTGCTTGCTCCTTGGGAAAGTGCATCTGGACTACGTACTTGAGGTGCTCTCCGGTGGGTGCAACAAGTAGCACGCCCGCACCGGCGCCTTGCAGCGAGAAGGCACCATCAAAGTACATCATCCACTCCTTGCTTGCGTCCTTGACGGGGATGCTCATTTCTGGAATTTCTTCATCTTGTGTTGGCGTCCACTCTGCTATGAACTCTGCCAATGCTCTGCTTTGGATAGTTGAAGTGCTCTCAAACTTGAGGCCAAAGCTTGACAGTTCCAATGCCCACTCGACAATCCTGCCTGTTGCTTCTGGATTTTGCAGTATCCTCTTCAGCAGAAAGCGAGTGACGACTGTGATCTCATGTGCTTGGAAGTAATGGCATAGCTTTCTCGAGGCCATGAGAAGGCCGAAAAGCAATTTCTGCACACCAGAATACCTTGACCTAGCCCCCTGCAGAAGGGAACTGACAAAGTAAACTGGGCGCTGCACCATTCTTTTCTGCATCTTCTCATGCGCCTGCGCAGATCCATCTTTGTCGGGACCAGAGCTTGCCGGTGAAGTCTCCTGCTTGTCGCTGGATGCATCAGCCGTGGTTGCTGGCTCATCATCCGCCTCCCTCTCCGCTACTAACGCAGCACTAACCACTTGATTGGTTGCCGCTATATATAGCAGCAACTTCTCTTGTGGCTTAGGTGCGACAAGTGTTGGAGTGGAGGACAGGTATCTCTTTAAGTCCTGCAGTGCAGCCTCCGCTTCCGGAGTCCATTTCATTGGACCTGCCTTTTTCAATATTTTGAAAACTGGTAGGGCGCGCTCAGCAGACCTAGAGATAAACCTGCTGAGAGAAGCTACGCAACCGGCAGGACTTCGTACATCCTTGACGCGCTTTGGAGCTTCAATCTGCTCAATGGCCTTGATCTTGTCGGGATTGGCTTCAATTCCCCGCTGAGACACGAAGAACCCGAAAAGCTTGCCGGAGGGGACTCCAAACACGCACTTCTCGGGGTTAAGCTTGAGGTTGATCTTGCGCAGATTTGCGAAGGTTTCGTTTAAATCTTGAATCAGAGTCGCCTTGTCCTTGCTCTTGACCACTATGTCATCCATGTAGGCTTCCACATTTCTGTGTATTTGCGGCTCAAAAGTGTCATGGAGTACCCTTGCAAATGTTGAACCAGCATTCTTTAAACCGAAAGGCATCCGTACGAAACA
Organism: Triticum dicoccoides; assembly: GCF_002162155.2. Lineage (NCBI taxonomy): Eukaryota > Viridiplantae > Streptophyta > Magnoliopsida > Poales > Poaceae > Triticum > Triticum dicoccoides. The sequence goes on along the minus strand of NC_041387.1, from coordinate 223,793,360 downwards.
GTAAGTGCCACATGGGGTGATGAATGCAGTCTTCTCCTCATCCTCTTCTGCCATGAAGATCTGATGGTATCCTGAGTATGCATCAAGAAATGAAAGCAAGTCACATCCGGCCGTGGAGTCAACAATCTGGTCGATGTGCGGCAAGGGAAATGGGTCTTTGGGACAAGCTTTATTGACATCGGTAAAGTCGATACAAAGCCTCCATTTCCCGTTTGCCTTGCGCACGACTACAGGGTTGGCCAACCACGTAGGATGGAGCACTCCTCTGACGAGGCCTGCTGCTTCCAATTTCTTGATTTCTTCTGCGATGAATTCTTGGCGCTCCACTGCCTGGTTCCTGACTTTCTGCTTGACGGGCCGCGCATGAGGACAGACGGCAAGATGGTGCTCGATTACTTTCCTAGGAACACCGGGGATGTCAGATGGTTGCCACACAAATACGTCGACGTTCGCCCACACGAAAGCAACGAGCGCGCTTTCCTATTTAGGGTCGAGAGTGGCACTGATGGTGAAGGTACCACCAGTGCCATCCTCCTTGGCGGACACCTTCTTGGTCTCTGGTGGAGCTGCCATTGTCTTCTTACACTTGCCGGTGGAGCTCGATGGTGCGTCCTCGATGGTAGCGCAGCACTCCGAAGAGGTGCGCTTGCCGGAGTGGGCATCAGAACTCTTGCCGGACTTGGTCTTCTTCTTCGCCCCGGGAGCTTCAACGGCAAGTGACTTGCGATCTGTTGCGGCTGCTGCTTCCCGATAGATCTTGTCGGCGCAGATAAGAGCATCCTTCTTGTCGCCAGGGACAGAAATGACACTTATCGGGCCTGGCATCTTCAGCATGTTGTATGCATAGTGAGAGGCTGCCATGAATTTGGCGAGTGTTGGACGGCCGAGTATCCCATTGTAAGGCAATGGAAAGTCAGCAACGTCAAAAGTGACCCTCTCAGTCCTAAAATTTAACTCGCTGCCAAACGTTACCGGCAACGTGATCTTTCCCTTCGGCTTGCTCCTTCCCGGATTGATTCCTTGGAATGTGCCGGTCTCTTCGAGCTCGCTATCAGGGATCTAGAGTTTCTGGAGTACCGCGGAGGAGATCAAGTTCAAGCCGGCCCCGCCGTCAACTAGCATCTTAGTGACCTTGAGGTTGCGGATAGTTGGTGAAACCAACATTGGCAAGCACCCGACCGCAGTTATGTGATCAGGGTGGTCCTCAATATCAAATATGATAGGCGTGCTGGACCATTTCAGAGGCTTGCGTGACTTGGTGGGTGGTTCTGCCGCATTGACTTCCCGCACCCACTGCTTGAGCTGGCGGTGTGAAGTATGCAGAGAAGCACCGCCGTCAACGCACAGGACCTCTGTGGCTTTCTGGAACTCCTGCTCATCGGTCTCATCATCATCCATATCTTCATCTTCGTCGTCATCTTCGTCCTTGTCGCGGCCGCGGGGAGGTCTGTCTCCTTGCCACTGCTTGGCCTTGCCGCGGCGTCCTCCTCGGCCGGGACGTTTCTTGCCGGCTCCTCCAGCAACTTCCTGGGCTTTCTCCTTGTCGCGTCGCTCGTATTCAGCCTTTTGCTGCTCGACAAGTTGCTCGACTTTCTTGCAGCTCTGGAGGTCATGGCCCTTGGTGCGGTGGATCTTGCGGTATTGCTTGTTGGTGCCGTCCTGCTTGTCGGTAACCGCCACAGCCTCCTCGCCGGAGCTACCAGCTTTGGCTTTCTTGGCGCCACCTCCATTGCCGGACTGCTCAACAACTAGCACATCTTTGCCTTTCTTCTTCCTGTTGTTCCACCGCCGGTTTTTCTTTGCCAGGGCAGTCTCCTCACTATTAGATCCTCCTGCTCCTATATTCTCTCCGGGGAGTTTCCTCCCTTCCTTAGCACGTGCACACTTGTCGGCCAGGGCATATAGCTCACTGACGTCTCTGATCTTGCACATAGCCATCTCCTCCCGCATCCTGCGGTTTCGCACGTTCTGGTGGAACCTGCTGATTACCGCGGCAGGGTGGACATCTGGAATGTTGTGCTGTACGCGGCGGAATCTCTGAATGTACTTGCGCAGGGGCTCTCCTTCCTTTTGGGCGAGCAGATGAAGGTCGCTCTCTTGGCCATGAGGCTTGTGGCCGCCTGTAAAGGCGCCGACAAACTGATGGCATAGGTCTGCCCAAGAGGATATGGAGTTGTCTGGCAAGTGCATGAGCCAGGATCTGACATTGGGCTTGAGCACCAGCGGGAAGTAGTTGGCCAGGATCTTGTCGTCTCGCCCCCCGGCAGCTTGCACCGTGATGGTGTAAATGCTGAGGAACTCAGACGGATGCGACTTGCCGTCGTACTTCTCTGGTACGTCTGGCTTGAAATTCTTCGTGCTGGGCCACTGGACTTGCCGCAGCTCACGAGTGAACGCAGGGCAACCTACCGCGTACGGCAAGTCGCCTGCTTCCCCTGGCGCATGCATGTCGACAGAAGGCCCAGCGCGCTGGTCGGATTGACGCCGCGCTTCTCTTCGGCGCTCGATGCGAGTACGAGCGTCTTCTTGCTGTCGTTCGTGAAGAACTTGGCGCTGATCGCAACGAGCTCGTGGATCTGATGATGCGGTGGAGTCGCTGTTGAGGTGGATCCGGCGAGTCGGCGATCTTGGCCTTCGGGGTGGAGAGTGCATGGTAGTTGCACCCCCACCGATTTCGTCGCCATCGGCTCGTGCCTGGCGGTCCTGCCGCGGCAGTGATGTACTCGGCTGCCGCGGGGTGTCGCCGTTGGCGAAGCCGATGAGACTCTGAATGGTGGCCCTCCATCCGTCAATCTTGTCTTCTGTTGGAGGGTAATCCAGGAGCAGTTGAGCTCGCGCCAAAGCTTCTGCTGGAGTGGTGGGTGGCAGTGGCGAATGGTGCGAGGAGCGGGATATGCTCGGACTTCTAACTATGTTAGAAGGAGCAGTATCCCGTCTAGGCGACTGTGTCTCGCTCGTGTCAGCATGCTGACGTGCATGCTGGTCTTGAGCACCCCGAGACCCACCAGCTCGACCTTGGTCCAACAAACGTATGGCACTGCGAATACCATGACGTTGTCGATCCTGCGCCTCCTGAGACGGGCGCGGTGCATGTACGAACGCCGAGGTCTGCGCAGCCTTCTCCTTGGACCTGGAAGCACCGTGAGCTCCCTCGTCGACGCCCGTTCTTCCGCCGGCGTCTACCCCACCACTTGTTTGCTCCGGTGGTGGTGGGATCGACGTGGACGGAACAGCTGCCGCCGAAGTCTTCTTCTTCGGTGGCATGTCGATGTAGAAGATGAAGATCTAGCTCGTGTGAACGCCGGATCAGGTTCACACAACCTCGACGCCCCCTACCTAGCGCGCCAAAGATGTCGGGGAAGCTGATCCACGAACACCTATGGGACCGGCGGACCGAGCCCCTTTCGTTTCGTTGGGGGGCGGAGGTCGCACGAAGAGCGGATCGAGGCGAAGCACACGAGCAGTTTTACCCAGCTTCGGAGCTCTCCGCAGAGATAACACTCCTAGTGTTGCTTGTCTGATTGTATTGAGTTCTTGCTCGGGGGCGCTGAGTGCTACAATACACATGAGCTGCTAACGAGACCGAGCGTGAGTGTTTTCTGGTCTCGAACCCCCTTCTCCGTTGCGCATGGGCCTCCTTTTATATGCTGAAGGGGTCACCGACAGGTGGCAACGTAGTCAAGGGTAAAAATGGAGAAGGTGTTGCGGTTGGTACAACTACTTGTACAGTGTACCCTACCTAACCCTGACGGCAGGGGACAAAGGCATTAAATGCCTGTCTGAGTCGCCCGAATAGTGCAAAAAGGACCGTCAGGGACGCCACCGTTCGCCATGATGGCAGTCTTGTCAGCATCGCTTTCCACCGCGCACCGCTAGCTGCACAGCCACTTGCCACGCGCGTCTGGAAAGGCCTCAGGGCGACACGTTGGTGGATGTGCTGGAGCGCGGGTACTGAGTGGTAGCTTGTCGCGGCAAGCGCCTTGCCGCGGATATTGTCTTGTCGCGCCCGGAAGCTTGTCGCTCACCGGGCCTTGCCGGGACGCGTGGCGCGTTGCGGCAAGTTCCTTGCGATGCATTGGTTGGCCTTCCCGGCAAACTCCTCTTGCCGGGGCCTTGTCTCCTTGGCTTGAATACTTTGTTCTTGAATGGTTCCAAAGGAACCACGGAGGACCTTGGCGGTCGCCCGGCAAGCCTTGCCGCGGTGTGCTGCAACTGCCCGTGCACAAGTTCGGGATACTAGGGTACCCCTACTCTAGTACACCGACACCTCCCGAGTGATCAGAGCCCGATAGTATAGCAAGGCAGACTGACAAGAATGTAGGGCCACTGATGATAAACTAGCATCCTATACTAAGCATTTAGGATTGCGGGTAAGGTATCAACAACTATGGCAACAATGACAGGCTATGCAACAGCATAGGATTAACTGAGCAGCAACATGCTACACTACTCTAATGCAAGCAGTAGAGAGAAGAATAGGCGATATCTGGTGATCAAGGGGGGGCTTGCCTGGTTGCTCTGGCAAGAAGCAAGGGTCGTCAACACCGTAGTCGAATTGGGGGTCGCCGGCAGTCTCGGGGTCTACCGAAAAGAAGTAACGGAAGGGGAATACAATAAACAATAGAGCAATCAAAGCATCACAAAGCGTAACATGGCAATACGCGGTGCTAGGTGTGCCCTAACGCGGTAGTAGGTGATACCAACGAAGGGGGAAAACATCTGGGAAGGTATCTCCGGTGTTTCACGTTTTTGGACAAGTGAAACGGAGGGGAAAGGTGTGTGTTCGCTATGCTAGGGATGTGTGGCTGATGAACGAACTGCGTATTCTCGTCGTTCTGAGCAACTTTCATGTACAAGGTATTTTCATCCGAGTTACGGATTATTTTATACTGATTTTTAAAGTTTTAAATCATTTTCTAAATTATTTTTAATTCAAAAATTAAATGTTAAATTGCTATGAATACATAGAAGTGTACCCACAGATGGGCTTGGGTGGCTGACCAGTAGGCCCAGTTGACTTGGTCAACTGCCCAGTCAGCAGAGGCTGTCTAATGGGGCCGGTCAAAGTCAACAGCCCAGTCAGCATTGACTGTTGACTGGTCAAACTAACTAGTGGGTCCCGCTTGTCATAGGCTCATAGTAATTAAACAGGGTTAATTAGCTTTAACTAGATGATTAGGTTAATCTAATCCAGATTAATCAAGTTAATTAATTCTTTAATTAATGAATATTTTAATTATTATATTTTTAATTCCTTTTCTCTTTTCTTTTTTTAACATTCTGAGGGCTGGGCCCCACGTGTCATTCGACCAGGGGGCCGATTCGGGTTACGGGCGCTCGGTTCTAACGTGCACAGCCCGAACAGGCGCTGGCTTGTGGGGGCGCACCCGACTGGGCGTCGTGGGGCGCCTGGTGGGCGCGGGACCCAGCGCACCGACGTGGAGCTCCGGCGGCTGCGGCCGGGAGGAGCATGGGGAGGGCCGCGCCTGCCAACACGCAGCAGGGCGGCCGGAGACGGACGACAGGCGCGCGAGGCCGCGGTGAGAGGGGCGGAGGCTCCTCGGTGCGAGACATGGCGGGCGCTCGCAGGTGGGCGGCGACGAGGTGCAGGCCAGCGCGGCGGAGGCCCGCGGGGATAGAAGCGGAGGAGGGGCACAGGGCGACGGCGTTCAGCCGGCCGGCCACGGTAGGCGGAGGCGGGCATCGGAGCTGGGAAGGCCGGCGCGTGCGGTGATGGGCACGGCTTCGGCAGGGCGAACACGAGCTCGATCGCGGGGGTTTCGCAGAGCGCTGAGCGCGTGCGTTCGGTGATGGGGGAAAGAGAAGAGGTCGGGGGCCTCACCGAGCAGCGTAGGGCACGGGGCAGTGGGGGGTCTAGGAGGAGGACGGAGATGGCGTTCGGGCAACGACGGAGGAGCTCCAGCGAATGGCGCTCGGCGATGGCGGTTTGTGGCGGCGTCGAGATCGGTGGACCGCATCGGGGAGGAGGATGACGAAGACGGCGGTGGTGGAGACGATGACGTCCGGGGCGAGCACGGTGACGGCGGTCCTCAAGCAGGGGGGCTCCGGGCAGCATCTTGGTG